>NC_083767.1:17446693-17671693 GCF_963514075.1 Conger conger
GTGGAACTAACTCCCCCGCAACCCCAAACCTTCATCTGACAGGCGAGTTTCATTAAAACCATGGCCCCCCTTAAGCAGGAATGTCACTCATCCTGGCTCCTGGAAGACAGTGAGCAGCCACCAACTGAGAAAGCGCAAGAGGCAGGCTTAATGTGGGCTGACTGAAGCTACGAGGCTAAGCGCTAAGAATGAGGTTTTTTTCCATTTGCTTCATTACAAGATACAGAAACTCATCACCTGCTCCATGGCTTGCTTTTAGGTGTGAGCTCTGGTGTTGAATTTGTGAGACAGCTCTGCTGTTCTGCTGGCGTGGTGAAGTGCCAGAGGACGTGTTTGCGCTTCTGACATAGCGAGGTGGTGGAGGAGGTGTATGTATATATTTTCGGTGTGATGATGAGGTGTTGGTGGAAGCGTGTGGGTTTATGGAGAGGTGGTGGAGAGTTGGGTAGGATACATCAAGTCAATTGTTGTTTTTTTTCTAAGGTACGTATGTGCAGAAGTTAAAGCTATGGGAAAAATACAGTTCTTTTAGCACTATGTGTATTTTGTTTAATGATTAGCATATGTTATGGCATTTAACTGGGTTTTAATTGGGGGTGCTTTGGTGTTTCATTCGGGGTGGGTACTCCATTGCTGCTAGGACGGGATATAGCAGGATATGCTGTTTTAAATGCACTGACACAAACACACGTACACACACACGGTCACATACATGAACTCCTGTAAACACAAATATGCACATGTATGTCATGTACAGTGGGCTCCAGAATTATTGGCAAGCTTGATAAATACTGTATGTACAAAAAAAGCTGTAAACTCAAGTTATTGACATTTATATCACAGTTATTGACATGTATGACCCACTGTATATCACAGACAAAAACTGTAAAAAGAAATATGACAACATCACTGTGATGTCACCCACTGACTTTCCATGGGCTTGAAAAAAGCATTTTGAAGCCACAAAACTGCTGCAATGTTATACAAATTAGAGCCAGAGACTGTGGGAGACTGTGGTAAAAGGTGGGACCCCATCTGACTAGGCAGCGCCTCAAATCCGATTGGTGAAACACAAAGTATTAAAATATTATCCAAATCATACAATGACTTAACAAATTGGCAGACAGGGAGACATTAGATGCTGAAAGAACACTAATTGTGATGAAATGTTCTTGTGGGAACAAATCCTTCACTTTGTACATTGGTACCATTGACTTACACTGTAACAGGTGACTGAAAGACCTACTGGAGCCAACAGTACTTATGCTAGTTAGCAACGTCTATCACCAAGACCAGGAAGTGAGCTTCAGAAACCATGCCCAGTCTTGGCCCCTTGGTTAAAACCCTCAGAGGTACTTAATTCTGTTTTTATTAGCATGCCACTGCTGATGTGAGACACATTAAAAGGAAAGCACAAGCTTTTATTGTGTTTGTCAAAAGGGAGTCTACATTATTCATTTTCCTCATTACTGATGCCATGGTTACCACAGAACACTGTTCACATTGACTATTGTGGAACACTAATTTGTGTCAAAACAGCTTATCGTTTATTCAAAGTTAAAATCAACCTTTGCTTTCCATTAGAAAATAAAATGGTGAGATACATGGTTTTATTCACAGCCAGTATTAATACTTGTAACATACGTGTGGTTGGGTCTATGTAAACATTACTGTTCATATAGATATGATCATTTGTATATGACATCATATCTATACAAGCAGTAATATTTACACCGTGCCCAACAATAGCCAATGTGACAAGTGTTCTCTTGTAGCCATGGTCGTAGTGCTTTCGTTCTAGTCGGCATGTTCACTGCTGAAACTACATCAGCCATGCTTACCTCTTGACATCTTACTTCTTGACTTGACATCAGCAGACAGTTTTATCCAGCTGTATTACTGTCCCAGTGAAATGTGTTATGTCTTGGGCTCGGCATAAAATGTTGAGGGGATAAGCAAAATTAAGTGCAGCTCAGAAATATGTTCGCCACATACGTAGGCATATTAGTCAAGGCTCTCCCGAGATATTTCAAGCTAAAATCTTTTAAAAGATTTTGTTTGAATTGCTTTATGCACTGGACTAAAACTACACTACTCTATGTTGCCTGGTATTAGGGCTCCTTCATATGTTTAATTTGGTGGTATAGACAATATGCAGTATTACAACCAAACCTTGTATTATATCTCTCTCTCTCTCTCTCTTTCTCTGTTCTATGTTTCACTCACTCTCTTGTGCTCTATCTCTTTGTGCTCTCGCTCTCTCTCTCTCAGTCTCTATTGCTGTTTCCATCTCTTCATATTCCTCTCTTTTCAGTTCTCTCACTCGCAGTTTCCTCATGGGGTATCATGAAGATACCACTGATAAACAAAGTGCATCTCTCACACCCCTTTTTTGTTTTTATTCTTTGTTTTCTCTTTCTCTTTCTTTTTTCTTTCTTTTGTCCTTTTTCCTGTTTCTTTCTTTTTTTCTTTCTTTCTTTATTTCTCTGTGAGTGATGCCCTGTGAATTAGGCCTACCAGTGATAGAGAGATGGAGAGATATGTCAAGCACTCCCTATTGTTCTGTCCGAATGACTAAGAAGGTGGCGTCTGGGGTATTAGATCATGTCAGTTTTCAATTTTAAGTGAAATAATTTAGTTTTTAAAAGGCTTTTGGTGGAATTGACTCTTATGATTGATATGCTCCTTTTAGCTTAGCTGAATTTAAAACATAATCTATTGTTATTTACGCCTGGGGAACCTGTTATAGGACAGCTGTCCAAATACTGTGCAGTCATTTTTGACAAACAGCCTTAAAATATAAGGTTTGTTGGTGATGGACTGCATTTGGTAAATCCAACAAATCCAAACAAATTTGTTTGAATTACATTAGATATCGCTTCAATGGTTCTGGACAGGATCAGCACAGTGGATGTTGTGTCATCAGGTCACATGATTTGGCTCCAGTGTTGGATTGTGTTGCAGCTTTTCTTCATTAAAAATCCCCCACCCCTCAGTGTAAATCAAAGAAAGGGAACAGAGTATAAAGTGACTGACCCTGTGAGTGTACACCCACTCACATGTGCCTTCACACAGGAAAAAACAAGTGGCTAGCATACCTACAAGAAAGAAAGGGGAATTGAAAGTATACTTATGCTCTCTCTCTCTCTCTCTCTCTCTCTCCTTGCCTGTCTTTCCTTTTCTCTCTCTCTCTAAGTAATAATAAGTAATAATAAGAAAATTCTTAGTATATCTAGTATGTGAAGTATGTTTATTGAACTTGATGTTTGTATGGTATTAGTGTGTGGGTATACTGTATGTGCATGTGCATGTCTGTGTGTTTCTCTGTTTGTGTGTCTGTGTGTGAGAGTGTGACTGAGCTTATGTGAGTGCCAGTGGTTTCATGGGTCAGGTGGAGTATGTGGTATAGTTATTATTATTATTATTATTATTATTATTATTATTATTATTATTGTCAGGCTGCGTCTGGCTGCTGCAGAGCTCTGTGATCATTCCCCTAGGCTTCACTCTGTTCCTCTCCGCTCCGTGCCTTCTGGAGATCACAGAGCTACGCTAACATCACACCCAGGTGGTGCCAGGAACCAAGGGTTCTCCAGGGGTTTACCCCCGGGCACGCACCGTCTCACAACACCCCCCTGTTTCTCTGTGAATTGTGCGCTGAAAGGCTCTGATATTTTATGTCTGTGTTCACGCAAAGTTGCGTACCTCCCCCACATGTTCTCTCCTCTGTAGCTCACCTCCCACTTTCATCCTCATCTTCCTCCTCCTCTCCCCCTCCTCCTCTACTTTCCGCTCTTCTTTGTTCCGTTGCTCTCAGTTGTTGCGTACACAGAGGTCATGTCCTTTGTTTGCTCTCTGAGGCTGATGGAGCTGTGTGTGCTTTGCTCTGGGCCTTACAGCCCTGACTGAGAGACATGGAGAGGATAAAATGGGGGGCTGATGTCTACGAGAGGGACAGATGTGTGGCTATGCTACACTAACCCTCCTCCATGATGTGATAAGCGCATGGTTCACTGGCTCTCAGCTATAACCCAGCTTCCCCTTCTCGATTGTGCTCTAGCCTCCTGACCACTGCCAGCTTTCATTGATATAAAGTTGTCCCCCACTCTTACACCTGAGGCCATGCTTAATCTCAGGTATACAGTTGAGTGTACCAAGCTTTCATAACTCTCTGACTTAAATACATGAGATATCACCACCCCTCCCTCCTGGAAAATATTTTGTCTGTACTCTCATATTCTCATATTTGTAAGAGTTTTTACAACAATACAGACACTTAGCTTTATGTGATAATTGCCAATTAAACTTGAGATTATTTTTCAGGGAATAGTTCTATTTGCAGTTTAGCTTGATGAAGAAACAGTGAAAGTGGTTGCAAACAAAAGCTAAAAATACACGGACCAAATTATTATTGATGCCACGCTTCTTTACTTGACCTACAATGCAGTACCAAGGTTTCTAGAACACACTGCTTATTGTTGTGCTATGTATGTGCGATCATCAAAAACCAAGGTTCACTAATGTGTAGGCCTCTCTCAAACAGAATACAATGTCAGAGAACTGTGTACAATTTAAAATATAGACCTTAGAGATAATACTGCAAGAAAACATATTAACATGTAAACTAGACTGTACACCCACTGTTACAGTATGCTTGTTTTTCAGGGTACAATGGCCAGCAAATTGCTGTGATATCATTACCAACACACGTTAAATCATTGCAATGTAAAGCAGTTATCTCTTGGTGCTCTCTAGGGTGCAATGTAATCTACTGTGTACAAAGCTTTTGGCTATGGTAATAAATAATGAGGGTGAATGACTAATTCACAGTATATTTTCTTTCCATGTACTGTTATACAACCTTTTTATTTTGCAGCTGTGCCATTCTGTTATGAAGTTATGAAATTCTTCCTTATTTGCCAGTGTTTCTTTACAGTTTTATATCTGAATCATAAAGTATACGCGTACCGTACATATTCTGTCTGAGAGAGCTAGAATTTTTGCCAGTAGAATGATGAGCTGGTGTGGACAGTGCTATGTGACTGTGTATTCACTGAACAAACAGAAACGGCAGGGTGGGTTTGGGGGATTGAGATGATGCAGCCATTTGAATGGGCAGAAGTGTGTGGGATTGACACCTCCCAGGTGAACCAGGGAGAAGGTGTGGGGCAGATGGTAGCTCCGTCATGGATCCTTTACTTGGCAGTGAGCAACGGGCTCGGGCCTGTACAGCATTAACGTTGGTGGTGTTCTTTGAGTGTAGGTGGACTCTCTCTGAGCCAAATCCCTTTAGCACTCTGTAATCTGTAGCTGCACAAATGACCGCATGTACACAGACAGCAAACAAAATTTACATTCTTGAAGACGGTGTAACACCTTCATTGACATGTCATAACACCTTTATAAATCACTTAATGAAATCCTGTTTTTATAATGTGGTAACAAACAATGTCTATCTGTGAGGAAAAATCTCCCTCACCAATATCTCTAAGGAGAGCTAGCCTGCCTCATGGCAAACTGCATGTAGCACAGATGAACTATTAAAGGCAAGGATCCTTTACAACTGTTGCTAGAAGCCATGCAGTAAAGGAAACCATTGTGTGGCTCATAATGAAGTAGGCTACTGTATCTACCAGAAAGTACCCTACATGTCACATCCCATGCTCCTGCCTCCTAGCGTTTTCCTTTTCATTACTCTTGTTCTTGTGTTTTTTGTCCCTGAGCACTTCCCATAGCCCATTACTCACCTGTGTCTCATTATCTGTTTCCCAGCACTCACACCTGTTCATTGTTTAAGATAATTTTCAGTGTATTTAAACTTGCCTGTTTGTTCATTTCCTTGCTATATCGTTATGTCCCCATACTCTCCAGCGTTTTCCTGCCTGCCTGTTTTGTGTACCCACCCGGTTTGTGTACCTAGACGTCTTCTTTTGGATTTGACTTTTGATTCTTGTTTGCAATTCCTGTTATTGGACTTTGTTTGGCTTCCTGGATTACGATTCTTGGACTGTGTTTTGTACTGTTGCTTGTTTGGACTGCCTTCCTGTGTTTGACCCATTGCCTGGCTCATCGACTACATACTTGCTTATCTGCATTGTTCCTGATTGCCGGTATTCAACCTTTGCCTTTATTAACTACAAGCTGTTTAAACACCTGCTGTGTGAAGAACTGGCTTGCGATTGGTTCCTTTGCACCATGACAGTACAGGGAGAGCTTATACCCTTTATACAAGGGAGTAGCGGGAATCAAAGCGAATCCAATCAGATGCACACGGACAGTGAATGCTGAATGAAGTGAGGAGGATTGGAAGGAAGAGCCTGGAGCCAGATTCATCTCAGCGAATCGCGGGACACCCCTCAGCTCCGCCGTTGCTGAATAATGGATGGCGGATCTCGCGTCTTTCAAAGACCCACTCGTCCGTGCGGGTCTTTAGCGGTCTTCCGTGTTTCCAGTTATTTATTTATTTATTTTATCCCGGCTCAGAAGGTCTGCATTGCGCGGCCGGGGGGAATCTCCACAGCTTCTCCGTACGGCTGGTTAAGGCACAGGGGGGCGTGGCTCCATCGTCTGTCTGAGCGGAACGGCGGTGGAAGAAAAAGATTGATTCACCTCACGGATAACTGCTCGCGGGTGCTGTCATAGTTGGCACCGCGCAAACAGACCTCGCCAGCGTGTCGCAGCGGGGAAAAAGAAGCTTTAAATCATGAAAGACAGATATCAAGCTGGGAAAAAGCCTTCTGGCTCATTAAGACACGGTACTTATAGCCGACGTGCGAGGCTGCCAGTGAGCGAACCGATGTGCTTCAGTTACTCTGCTCCTTCCAAACCAATCTTCAAAATAACAGTTTTGTTAGTGACTCAATTGCAAGATCGTTTTCCCCCGGTGTTGTAGTTTACCTCAATTACAGGCACATTTCATGTTTTCGCTTTTTAAATGTCTTCATGGTGTTTTTATTTTCTACAAATGGCCAACTGTAGTTATCTCTTCCATCAGTACTCTCTCAATTTTAGACTAGCATGTGATTGGATTCTCAAATATGGATTTAGCCAGTCAGTACATGCACTGCAGCAGGTGCGAGCACACGATTGGTCAGTGAACTCCATCTTGTGTAATGGGGTAGGGTAAACCCTGGTGACCAAGCCTCTCCTTTCATGTGTGATAATGCACAGTTGAGCAGTGGAGGCCCATGATCACCACTGGCTTGGTCAGGATTTGAGTCTGGACCATGGTGTGCATCACTGCACAAAGTGATAGTGCTTTAGCTGGTGCCCCCCGACAGTCTGTTATTGGCTCTTTTCTTACCTCTCTTGTTAGTTTTCTTCACACAGGCATTAGTGTTCCTCAACCTCATCTATTCTGACATTCAGAGGCCTCTCTATTCTTTGAGCGCAGTGTTGTTCAGCTATAATCCACCATGCTGCTACGGTGCAATGTTGTGCATTCATCTCAAAATGAGACACAGGAACTTTAACACTGGGGCTTTGTTTAGAGCTATTGAGTTATCCTCCTCAGACTTAGGTGTAGAAATCTTTTTTACTAAAGATTTTTTTTACATAATGTATGTAGGGTGACAAAAAGTGTTGCAGTGAAAATATCTTTATGTTTTTTTATTATATTATATTATTATCTTTTTTATTCTTTTTGTTCTGTAGTTTCATCATATTAGAATATAATGGCTATTGAGATACAGGGGACACAAATAATTACCATGACTTAGGAGGATATTAAGCATTCACATTGAATATTTCATTAATGTATTTGAAAAAAAGTACAGTACATGTGGTTTTGGAGGACAGACCAAGACATAATATACAGTACATGTGATGTTTCTATTCTATTATTTTGTAGTTTTTAGCCATGTTTCGAATACGCAGAAATAGCACAACTTTTTCATCCAGAAGGCTGCTGGTGAAGACCCCACTGTTCTACTACTGACCGAGTTTTCTAACCTTAAATGCTGCAGGAAATATCTGGTTGCATAGTACGATTAAAATGTAAAATTCATGTAATGTAATTTTCTCTCCATGAATGTGAGTGCTGTGGAAAGTACTTTTTTAAGCCAGTCATGAAGGATGAAGGATCAGATTGCACGCTTGTAGCAGATCTCACATCGCGGTGTGTAACAGCGGTAACAGTATACATCCCCACCGTAAAGCTGAAAAGAAATGGAGAGGCCAGCATTTTGTTTTCCTGACCCGAAGCTATGGAAAGTCTATCCTTACTAGCAAATTTAAAGCATAACACATCTGAAACTGTATTTGCTTAAGATATATTTTAGTTAGTATATGTATTTATAATTTAGTCATTGATTTTGTCTTTTTTGTTGCTTGATTTCTGTATATTCTAACCTTTCTGTCTTTGTATATTGCCTTTTCAACTTCACGTTGATTCTGTGATTCTATTTTCATTTTTTATTTTATCGTCCTTCAATTTTTAATTAATGATCTTTTATGCATAGGACTTTTTATTGGAAAAAGTTGTATGGAATATGCTTTATAAATAACGTTTGGTTAGTTTATTTTACTCACTGTGCCCTAGTCCCAGCCAACAGCTTCATGCTGTTTGTTTTCTTCCTCTGTTTCAGATCTCTTCGTCAAAGTGGCCCAGAACAAATTAGGCTCGGTCCAGGCCGAATATCAGAAGGTAACGGTGCGCGCCTGCCAATGTGAACCGTGACGGATGCTGTTAGTCGCTGAAATAGTAGAGCCCTTAGGCCTAATCAATATCAAGTTAAAATGGCCCTCCGCCTCCATCCTACAGACCTTTTAATGACTGCCGCCTGCCACGGTGAGACGGTCTCTTTTTCAGTGCAGGAGTAATGATAATTGGTCCTGGCGATGCAATCACAGAAAAGCAAATGGAGAATGTGTTTTGGAATCCCAAGCACCTTTTCTTTTTAAAGGAACATTATCATGCAAAATAATGAGTAAAATTCATATTTTAGAACACCAACAAAGACTTGCTGCTACTGTTGTGATGCTCTCACTGAACATTTTATTAGGAACACTATACTAATATTGGGTAGGGCCTCCCTTTGCTCTCAAAACAGCCTCCATTATTCGTGGCATGGATTCCACAAGATTTGGAAACGAGTTAACTCTAGAGACTGTTGTGTGTGAAAATCCCAGCAGATCAGCAGTTACTGAAGTACTCAAACCAGCCCATCTGGCACCAACAATCATGCCACGGTCGAAATCACTGTGAATTTTTTTTCCCCATTTAATGGTTGATTTACTGAAGCTCCTGACCCATATCTGAATGATTTTATGTATTCCACATGATTGGCTGATTAGGCGACATGGGGGCAGTAAGAGCAGTCGTCATGGGGCGACATGGCTCAGGCAGTAAGAGCAGTCGTCTGGCAGTCGGAGGGTTGCCCATTCGATCCCCCGCCTGGGCGGTGTCGAAGTGTCCCTGAGCAAGACACCTAACCCCCAAATGCTCCTGATGAGCTGGTCGGGGCAGCCAATCACCGTCGGTGTGTGAGTGTGTGTATGAATGGTGAATGGAGAAGCATCAATTGTACAGCGCTTTGGATAAAAGGCGCTATATAAATGCCTGCCATTTACCAATTTACCATTTACCATTTAGATAATCGCATGGATAAGTAGGTGTACAGGTGTTCCTAATAAAGTGATTGGTGAGTGTATATCTACAGTATATGATGTGAGTTTTATGAGTCATTATTTGTGACATTTTATAATTCACACTCAGTGAAGGTGTTTATTTGGAACTATATGCATATATAGGTTGCATATACTGTAATATACGAGGGTGTTTTTGTACATGATTTATGCATCCAACCAAACATTTTTTTGCATCTTCATTGAACCCTTACAGTTGACCTTCAAAAGAATGCAAGCTGAAAAGGTTCAAGCTGTTTTAATTAATTTTGTGAAACTGGATAATGTGCCTTGTCCTTCTGCCAAAATGAATGCAGTGTTATCACACATGTTCTTTTCTTAGTTCCTTGCCATTGGTAGCAAACCTGCAATGCTGTATAAAAATGCAACAGTAACTGTTAATGACATTTAATACCATATGCAAAAGCTAAAATCAATTTCAGTGAGATTGAAACCAGGCTGAAATGCAATCTAACTAAGGATTAATTATGTGCATTTTTGTGCAAAACTGTACATGCATGTGAACATTTGCGCTTAATCGACTGTCTATGTGCCTGGGAGTTTTTTTTAGCTGTTGACTCCTGTGTTGCTTTGGTCTGGCTTTGACGATGACACGATGCCCTGTCTTTGTTTTCTGCATGCTGCTTCTTCATTGCATGCGCTCTCCGTCTGCTCCGGCCCTTCAGCCGGAGAACGTTGTTCTGACGCTCCAGGTAAAATCTCGCTTTCTCTCTCCCTCTATCTCTCTCTCTCTCTGTCCCTCTCTATCTCTCTCTCTCTCCCTCTCTCTCACTACCTCCACTGCCTCTCGCTGCTGTTCCCCCCCTCATTAACGCCACCGCTCTGGGCGGGGCCTCTGCGCTGAACTGGGAGACGTGTCCTGGGAATCAGTGTTTTATGGTTTCAGGCCATTTTCCCATCTGTCCACAATGATCTCCGTCATTCCATAGGCTGCGTTTATGCTTAGTTTGCCCCAGATGTGTAAAGATATCCGCATTTTACCCAGTGAGCGAAGCATATTTAAGGCGCTTCGACTGCATCGCGCACTCTGCGTGAACAACATTCCAGCATTATAGTATTTACCTTTATATATTGATACTAAATGAAACCAGAAAGCAAGGGATAGACAGGAAATTAGGCCCCAAAATGCAGCTGTTGCTCATATTTCACTCTTTCTTATTAATTGGCTGTCGATAGGATACATAGTGGCGATTTACTGTTTCCAGCTGAAACATAGAAAAGGCATATGACACAGGGTTTCCATGGCAATACCTTGGTAACAGCTCTGAGCTGTCCACTATTGTCATGGTAATGAAAGCCTGTCAGGTTTGGTTTCCAGGTAAACGGATTCTGGACTTTGGCTGTGCTGATGTGGACAGAGATCGACTGATTCCCATTACACTGACCCCACTAGAGTATGAGGTGTGCACAAGCACTACTGCTGTACAAAATGGCTTCCATACCTTCCACTGCTCTGCTGCGGAAGAGTTGTTCATGAAGTGGGAATGGGTTACATGATCCCAGAGAGGCTCATGGAATAGACCACAAATTAGCTGTACCTTATTTACAGATTACAGTATATTGTAATTACTTAAGGAGCTGTGCATAGCAACACACATAAATAATGTGGAACGGTTAGACTGTGAACTGTAATTATTTTTATGTAAACCACATAATTATGTTCAACATTAATTGTTAGGGTGACAACTAAGGGTAACAAGGTGAATCTGTTATACCATGTTTGTTTATGAAATGCACATAACATAGTTATACTTGTATAAACTCAGTTTAGTGCTACCAAAAGAGCTTAAATAAGAGCTTACAGTTAATGCAATAACATTAACCAATTACAGAAGACACTTTTATTAAATACTGTTGAAAACATTTCCACAGAATTGTTAGTTGTGCGGTTTTGAGAGAAATAGAGAACCTCCTACTCTGTGGTTCTGTGTCTTTGCCAGCTTTGAGGAATCACACAAGAATCCTACTGTGTGTCAGGCAACCTGGTAATCCCACATCCAGCAGTTCTCTGTCTTCCTTAGCCAAACCGTGGCATAAATCTTCCCGTTCGAGGATGACGCAGTGCAGTATAGCTTCAAGTTCGGATTAACATTTTTACTCCACCAGTCCCAGGATTCAGCTGTATTTCAGTTATTTTATCAAACAGGTAATTATTGGCTCTCCTGTATGCTTTGGTGCTCTTGATCTAAGCGGCACTCTCCCCTCCACATTTCATAAGCAGGTATATTTAGACTCTGGAATCAGTATAGGCAGTTGCGATAAGCATCTGATTCAGAGCTTTTCATCCCGTTGTGGAGAGTGGCGTTCCAACAAGCCTTTATTCTTTTCACATTCAAAAGACACTTAATGGCATTGTGACTGGTTACTTTGGATACTGTTGATCCATATTGAATCTTTTGTTTATCTTTTTAAAGCTAAGCTGAATTGTTGTAAAATGGCTGAGCCTGAAATCAGAATGCAGAGAAAGATTGCAATATCGACATCACATATACAAAGTTGATTTTGTAATATCAGCACAGTATATTTTCAAGACGGCTAACAAGATTTCCCCCATGAGGGAAAACTAAACACGGGATAACCAAGAATTATATGCTTGGACATCTAACCACTATTTCGCATTCTCTTTCAGATAATACCTTTCAAGCTGGTGTGATATTCAGAGTGGGTTATTGTCTATTCTCTCATTTCATATTTACAAAAATGCAGAAGCGTTGCATTGAAACTTTTGCTTGTTTGTCACCAACTGAAATATTTAATCTCACCACAATTCTTTCACATGGAGAGGAGTAGCTTAAGGTACTACTGGTGCATCAACATGAATTTAAATTAAGCCACTTTTAGATCACTTGCACCATCCCCACTCCTGGAAACACAAGTAGTGTAGTTAGGAAGGCTCACTTCACAAGATCAAGGTTGTCTCATTTCATGTTAGATGATCTGACTTGATTGAGTAGAGGTCCGTAGTCAAACAACATTGTTTTAATTGTGGAAGGTAATTTCAGCATTGCCTCGTCATGGTTCTGTTTATGGCAATCTGATTAAATTTATTGGCAGACCTAGATATTCATATCAATATAATATGTAATGTTCACAGTATATCTATTTAAATTACATTTTTATATCACGTCAACAAGATATTTGTCGTTTTAATAGCAGCTCAAAAGCCGGAGTATTTCAACCATGAAATGGTGTTCATTTTAATTTAGTTTGCTTTAATTATGTTCAATCATGGAAGAAAATATATTCAGAATCAAGTCACATCATTATTACCATTGATATGCTGCTTTTACATCACAGTCTGATATATGTCTTTGTGCATGCTTCTGTATGTGATGTATTCATTTCCCATCCATGACAACCATGATCGTAACCATGACAATAGACTGCACACAAAATATCCCTATGAGGTTGTTTTCATTTTTTTTTTTTTTTTTTTTGTTGGTTGGGAAAATACAAGATTCTGTTGTATGCACACTCTCAGAAAAAAAGGTTCCAAAATAACTAGTTAAAGGCTTCTTTGTCAGGCAAAATGGTTCTTTGTCTGGGAGCTTTCACACTTCGCACCTATGATAGAGGGTTCCATAAATAACAAAAAACGGCCTCTAATTTAATCATAATAATTTGTTATTTAGCTGACGGTATTATCCAAAGGAACTTACAGTTGATTCGCCTAAGCAGGGACAATACAGGGTTCAGCTGTGCAGATCTTATCGTGGCTACACCGTAGCTTGAACCACCCATCTTGTACCTTAGCCGCTAGGCTACCAGGCTGCCCTCGATGGAGACACACTAAAGAACCCTTATTTTCTGAGAGTGTATGGTGTGGAAATGTCCCCTGCAGCCCCGCCCTCGCTCTCTCTCCTGCCGACTGCGCGCGGCTGAGGGCGTCCGCTTCCCGGAAACGCACACTCTCTCACCGCAGGCCTCTCCCGCCGGTGTTCCAGGTCATGTACTATGAGATGGGCTTCATCGTGTGTGCCGCCCTGGGCCTGCTCTTCGTCCTGCTCATGCCACTGGTGGGGCTCTGCTTCTGCATGTGCCGCTGCTGCGATAACTGTGGCGGGGAGATGCACCAGAGGCAGAGGAAGAACGCCGAGTGCAAGAGGGGATTCTTCACCACCCTGCTCTTCGCCGCCTCCTTCTTCATCACGTGAGTAGACCCCCCGGCCTTCCCCACCACTCGCCAAGCACTCCCAGCCGGCCTCGTGCCTGAGACCCAGGGGCCCTACCTGCCGCAGGAACGAAAGCCCGATATCGGCTTTACGACTCACACTCGCCAGTTGAGTTCGCTCTTTATATCAAGCCGAAGACTCGCAAGCACACATCGTAGCTCCTGAGAATGACACATGCTTTATAATGGCTGGCACTGATACAGCACATCGTGGGTAGAGATGAACAACAAGTAAACAAGATGCATTGATGCCTGCAGGCATAATGGCCTCTATTTCTTTTTTGTAAATGTGATATTTATTCTGTATCTTTTTTTTTCTTTTTCTGGAAGGTGCTTGCAGTGCCATACTTGAAAAAAAGAGTCATAAGTAAGGCTAATATTAACAGGAATGCCATACTAGTAGCGCTTGCTTTGTGAAATCTTTGTGAGTGATCACTCAATGTAAAAGGTGACTGTTTCTGAATACATCCGAGTGCGGGCGCGTCAACGTTTCCTTAGGTTTGCGTTTCCCGTGAGCGAACTGCGTGTTGCTTGATTAAGTTGCCACGGCCCCTGCATTGGCCTGCCAGTCACAGCCCTGGGTGTGCTGTGCGCTTTATTATTTTTTTTTACATCTCGTCTGCTTTGTGCGATCGCCCTGCCTCCGGCTCTGATGATCGAGAGACCAGAGTCATTTCAATGTACTTTACTTTATGCCTCTCCGCCAGAATCCTTTATTAGACATTCCACAGCAGTGTCCTAGCTGCTGGGAGGCCAATGGCCCTTCCACTGAAAAGCTCTTAAAAGCCTCCCAAGGATGCAAGGCTAGAGATTGACTGTAATAAAAGGTTCACGCTGCGTGGGATGTGATGTCTACCGTGACTGCTTCACTCAAGCTGTTTACGATGAAGAAGACAAAACACTTCCCCCCCCCTTCCCCCCTCTCACCCTTCCTTCACCCCCGTTACAAACGAGTGAGAAAATGAAACATTTCAGCCTTTATATGTTCGGTTGTATAGCTATCTACAGTAGCATTGAAGTACCAAGGATTTCCTTGGGAATATAAAGTGTTATTTTCGCTGCTGAAGATACAAATTGATATACAGGAAAGGCACTGAAGTGATATGTATATAGATACAGGTTTTTTATGTACAAAGGATACATAATGTTCATGAAATCCTGATATTAGCCACACTAAATAAAGACTGTGGGGCTTTTCCTTCTGCTTGCAGTAATAATTAGAAATACATCAGCAAACATCAGTGGAGGAGATGCCCTCCTAGCCCTAACCTTTAGCTGGGGGGCTGGGAGTTTACCTAGCTAACAAATCTTTGGTGTGCTATGTGGCAACAGCTGTGGCGGTGTGCATCTTGCCAAACCAAAATCCCAGGGTGAATTGTGGGTGCAGTGGCTTTGATTGAATACGGATTCATGGGGAAATGTATACACAGCTATTCTATGAAGTTGCTCTAGGATCTGAGGGATAAACAGCCCTGCTTATTATCTTGCCAATACACAACTACCATTTTTTCTCTGGCTTTTTTTTTTTTCCAGCCGGCCTTGGAATTCACTAAAGGCTACAAATATTAAGTCTGGAATTTATAGCATTTGCTAGACTATTCTTGTTTGGGGTAAAGAGGTCACAGGCTGTGCCGCTGTTTGTCTCACATGATCAGCTCAGGCCTTACAGAGTGCAGACAGCCCCGGTAATCCGGAGGACGTTTGTAGCCTGTCACTGTCCTAGATAATTACCACAGGACAATGGCCACAGTTGTCCTACCCTCTTCACCACCGTTTTCTCCCCACTTGAAGCGTATCACGGTGACTCTGAAGTTAGTTTGGTTAGCTCAGTTTTGCTCTCATGTTGAAGCCTTTTTAAAATTTGAGATACAGCCTCTTGGGCAGATGCATTTTGGCTGAATTGATAAAGAAATGACCTATTTAAAGCCTAAAAACAAATCTTGTCTCTCTGAGTTGTGTTTGGATGAGCAGTCCCTTATTTTGTTTGGGGAGGAAGGGGGTATGTTAAACAGAAACAGGCTCTTATGTTGCTTCTGTTCTGTCATGAATGACTAATATAATTTTACCATTTGATTTCATGCATGGTAATTCTTGCCCCATGGTAATCCAAAGAAAGATTGTTTCTGATTAAGATGATAAATAATACAGTAAAAGCAAAATATATATTTCCTCATCTATGTATAATGAATTGGCAAAGGGATCCTCCCCATGAAAGATGTAAGAAACATTTATATCTGGGACTGTAGATCAAAATGTCATTTTAATGCTCATAATTAGGCACTTGTAGCAGCAGCCTGGAAAACAGTAAATCTAAAATTAGTTGAACAAGTCAAATCTGTGATGTAGCTCCTTCTGCTTGGCAGCTGCGGAGGAGAAATCGTGGCAATCTCACCGCGAGGCTATATTTAAGCATGGTGTACAGGGTCTGCTCTTGTGTACTGTAAGACTTCTACTGCGGTCCATTTGAATCCTATTGAATCCTATTTCACTGGAATTCTAGAAAATTCCTCACTCTCAGCAGAAAGCAACGCCGTGTATCGCGTCACGGCAGATCAATACTGCACTGCTCGGGGTGGTGGAGAGGAGAAAGGTTGCTTTTCTCTCTCCCCTTTCAGCAACTACGCCAGGGTATTAACTGGAGAAGACTTGAGCCTCCTTTTCCCCGGCTTAATGTCTTTCCTGGGATCTCAGCCACGGGTGAAAATCTGAACAAAATATATTCTACCCTGCTGTAAAATCCAGCTGGCTGAATTCCAGCTGGTCAAGCTGGTAAGAAGCTGGTCTAGCTGTGTATGAGCTCGTCAACCAGCTAATGTTGGTAGCTTGTCTGAGCTGGTAGCTGGTCATCCGGCTAATGCGGGGAGCTTGTCTGAGCTGATTCAAAACAAGCTGGGAGCGGGTCTGAACTGGTCAACCAGCTACCAGCTGTTTCCAAACCTAGCTTGAGCTGTTTTTTTCAGCAGCATACACAGTCAGAATGTATCCTTTTGTGCCTCTTACAACAGCGATAAACCTTTGTCTGTGAGGGACTTATTATTAGCGTACCCTTTATGTGAATTGAAGAGTATCGTAGAGGTCTTACATCCATACAGGTCATTGCAGCATCTCATGTTTTGTCTTTTGTGTTTCATCCAATAATACAGTATGTACTGCATGCTCCATGCTAATTTGTTACTGAAGGCAGTTCAGTCCAAAAAGCAAGAGACAGAATATGTAACAACTATTGTGTAGAGCAGTGGATTGCTTACCAGCCGTTTTATCCGAACCTCCAAAATTTAGAGTAGGAAGTTATAATTGCACAATATGCTGAGTCTCTTTTTAGGGAAAGTCAATGGTGTGATGAATATGGCTGGCATGAGACAGATTGTCCTCACCAGCCATTGCGCCAGGGGCCATGGGAATGTTATTATTATTTAATAGTTTCACATCCATGCTGTCTACTCTAGAGCTGAATTGTGCATTTGTGCTTTAATCTTTTACGTGAGCTGCCTCACCTGCTGCTGCTCATGTGCCAAGAGTATGACACCAACACAACACTTTTTAAAAAATTCAAAAATACATTTTAGATTTTCTATTAAAGCTGAGGTAGGCTATTTTTCTTTGGTAATATTTGGTGAAATTCTTTCACATTTCTACAGCTAGCAATAAAGCAACTGCTCTGGGGAAAAAATGTGATATCTGATTTTCAGGGACTTCTGCTTTTAATCACACCCGGTAGCTAACATCCAATGAGGGCAGCTCTCAGCCAGGAGGCGGGCTTACCTGCGTATCAAAGCTGTGACGCACATTCCCGAGAGGCTGACTGGGGAGGAGGGGGTGGGTTTTTCGCCACTGTATACATTCAAAATCTTTCTTCTTCTTCCCAGATTCTGCTCACGCCCAAAGACCGCCTACCCCAGCTTCAAGGTCCAACTTATTATCTGCGTCAGCACAGATTTGCAATTGTTCTAGACCCCTTTTGAATCCATAGAATGCAATCATCATCTATTATCTTGCATTACTGTAAGTCTGCATATAATGAACAAATTAACATAAAAAATACTGAACATGTCATACTCATTTTCTTTTTTAGTACCACACAGTAAGCACACCTCCAATTATGGTGTGGCCTGCAGTACAGTGTTTAGGGCGGGCGACTGAAATATGACTATAAGTTGAGTCATATAAGTCCCCCCTACGCATGTGGGAGTTTGATGTGTTGCCATGGCACTGTCTGTATCAGTGTGGCATGGCTCCCAAAATTAGACTGCTATAAGAAAGTCACAATCTGTGAAAATTGCTCATCACTATCTGTGATAATGAGTTTTCTTCCCAACCCAGGCAGTCTTTACAATCAACAATAATAAACTTAGGGTTGTACGGCTATAGAGCACAAACTCATATAACAGAATGTTACTCAACATCAACAGGTCAGTATGTCAGTTAAATAGTGAGTCGCTATACATTTCGTCAGCAGTGTCCTAAATAAAGGACATATGTCACTTGAATCCCAACGAATGATACATTTTAAAGGACATGATGTATAAAAGGGTTTTAAGACTCCACAATGAAAAGGCCCAGTTTCTTTGCCCTGACTCCATAATGGGTTCCCCCTACCTTGCATATCATATGACAGACATTGCTCCCGGACACTAACACTCACTAGATCTCTGAGGAAAGGTGGTTTTTGTATGAGGGTCACAGGAACATTAACTCCAGTTGAGTTATGGGAGGACCGTGGGCTCTTCCCGCACAATAGAGGATCTACAAAACACAAAGGAATGATGGATATCTTTAAGACACAAACAACGACCTATATTTTGAGAAACCAGCAATATGCTTCTTCTTCTTCTTCCCTCCTGGCCAGCAAGGGAGAACGTCAGCAAGAAACTGTTTAAAGAAAGATTCCCTAGAAGTGCTGAACGGAAATAAGTAGGGAATTAACATTTTAAGACCGTACACCTCAGTGTGTCTGCCCACTTTCAAATTAATTGCTGCTTGAAACATAATCTTTGATACATTCAGCAAAAAGATAATACCACTGTATTGTGGATTTTGCAAAGTACTCCACCCTGCTGTAAAATCCAGTTATGCCAGCTTGACCAGCTTGAAAATTGAGCTGGTCTAGCTGGGTATGAACAGGTGTACCAACATGGCCAAGCTGGACATAAAGCTGGTCTCACTGGGTATGAGCTAGTCAACCAGCTAGGGCTGGTATCTTGCCTGAGCTGGTAGCTGGTCAACCAACCTGTTTCAAAACAAGGCTTGAGCTGTTCAAACCATGTCAAGCCGAGATCTGGTCTGAACTGGTCAACCAGCTATATCATGTTGAGCTGGGAGCATATACAATGTTACTTGTAGGCTGTTTTGTAGACATGGCCTAATGTTTCGATAACTTGGTAATAGTTTTTATTTATCTCACAACAAAGTACAACCACATTTATTCAGAACCAGATTATAATAAACCACAGCCAACGTTATAACTTAACAATGGAGGAAAACTATCAAATAACAGTTCTCAGGATTGCTCCTGAGAGGGTGAAAAACCACAAAAAAACTCCTGTCAGCAAGATGGCCAACTTGGTAACCAGAAAGTTGCTTGCTGATTTCTTAAGGAATACTAATTGACGTTTTTCCTTCAGTATTCTTCTTGGGATTCAATGCACAGTTGACTCTGGGATTTCTGTTGGTTATTATGCATTTATTTATATTGTAAATCCCCTGGCTGCTCTGTGGCCCTGGCGGTAATGGCTCCCTGACCCGGACAGGCGAGTGAGGATGAGAGTCTCTCTGAATGCGTCGGTTAGAAAGCGCTCGCTGTGAGCTTCAAAGCGCCTTTGTTCACCGGTGAGGCCCGAGCCGATCCCGCTTGGCCGTGTTGACAGCAGACTCCCGGGCAGACGGAGAGGGAGGCCATCCACAAAGGGCCATTGTGACGGCCGCGGCAGCGACCGCGGTGAAACCGGGCCCCGTCACACGCTTGTGCGACCGCGGTGAAGCCGAGCCCCGTCACATGCTTGTGCGACCGCGGTGAAGCCGGGCCCCGTCACGCGCTTGTGCGACCGCGGTGAAACCGGGCCCCGTCACGCGCTTGTGCGACCGCGGTGAAGCCGGGCCCCGTCACACGCTTGTGCGACCGCGGTGAAGCCGAGCCCCGTCACACGCTTGTGCGACCGCGGTGAAGCCGGGCCCCGTCACACGCTTGTGCAACCGCGGTGAAACCGGGCCCCGTCACACGCTTGTGCGACCGCGGTGAAGCCGGGCCCCGTCACACGCTTGTGCGACCGCGGTGAAGCCGAGCCCCGTCACGCGCTTGTGCGACCGCGGTGAAGCCGAGCCCCGTCACACGCTTGTGCGACCACGGTGAAGCCGGGCCCCGTCACACGCTTGTGCAACCGCGGTGAAACCGGGCCCCGTCACACGCTTGTGCAACCGCGGTGAAGCCGAGCCCCGTCACACGCTTGTGCAACCGCGGTGAAGCCGAGCCCCGTCACACGCTTGTGCGACCGCGGTGAAGCCGAGCCCCGTCACGCGCTTGTGCGACCGCGGTGAAGCCGAGCCCCGTCACACGCTTGTGCGACCACGGTGAAGCCGGGCCCCGTCACACGCTTGTGCAACCGCGGTGAAACCGGGCCCCGTCACACGCTTGTGCAACCGCGGTGAAGCCGAGCCCCGTCACGCGCTTGTGCGACCGCGGTGAAGCCGGGCCCCGTCACACGCTTGTGCAACCGCGGTGAAACCGGGCCCCGTCACGCGCTTGTGCGACCGCGGTGAAGCCGGGCCCCGTCACACGCTTGTGCGACCGCGGTGAAGCCGGGCCCCGTCACACGCTTGTGCGACCGCGGTGAAGCCGGGCCCCGTCACACGCTTGTGCAACCGCGGTGAAACCGGGCCCCGTCACACGCTTGTGCGACCGCGGTGAAGCCGAGCCCCGTCACGCGCTTGTGCGACCGCGGTGAAGCCGAGCCCCGTCACGCGCTTGTGCGACCACGGTGAAGCCGGGCCCCGTCACGCGCTTGTGCGACCACGGTGAAGCCGGGCCCCGTCACGCGCTTGTGCGACCGCGGTGAAGCCGGGCCCCGTCACACGCTTGTGCGACCGCGGTGAAGCCGAGCCCCGTCACGCGCTTGTGCGACCGCGGTGAAGCCGAGCCCCGTCACGCGCTTGTGCGACCGCGGTGAAGCCGGGCCCCGTCACACGCTTGTGCAACCGCGGTGAAACCGGGCCCCGTCACGCGCTTGTGCGACCGCGGTGAAGCCGGGCCCCGTCACGCGCTTGTGCGACCGCGGTGAAGCCGGGCCCCGTCACACGCTTGTGCGACCGCGGCCCCTGCCCGGGCTCGTCTTTCATCGCGCACTCCTGTTAGGAACTCAGCAACGGCCTCAAAAAGTTATTTCCTGCAAGATAACGTTAATTGTGTCTTGGAGGCGAACTTTCTTAAGTCAGCCAAGCTAAAACCTACAGAGAAGCGGTAGACATTTAGGTTCCTCTGTAGTACGAGGATTAAAATCCTATTCAATGCTAAGAACAGTTAAAAATAGTTATAGGTATAGCTGTTGCTATAGTTACAGTATACCTGCCGAATACAATATGTGATTATCGAATGCATTAGGGCTTCATATCTGTCTCACTCTCTCTTACTCTCACTCTCACTGTTCCCTGAAACTTGTAATTCATGTAAGGATAGACAGTGGTTTTCTGAACGTATTATTAATGTTCATATTACAGGCTTTCTAAATAGCTGAGAACAGGAAGGAGCATAGTGCACGTTACAGTATCGATATGCATATTATTTATTAACGAGTAGCCTCTTTCTTTGGCTGTTTCCTGCGACTTTGTAAGATCCTGACACAGTTGGCTCAAGCCTGCTGTAACTGATGAAGTGATTCTGTGTGCATTCGGTATGGTGGTTGTGGGAAAATGTGGGTGAAATTAGAGGGTATAAGCACTGTGGGGGATACTAGGCACAAGCAGTTAAATTAAATTCCCCAGTATCACAGAAATGTGCCTGCATCCAGATTGTGGAGGGGGCAGGGGAGGGGGGTGGGCAGATTGAGTGGACCCATGTGTCTTTCTGCCCCAATCAGGAGTTTGTGACCGTTCATGGAATTAGAAGGTTCAATCTGCATGCTGAGTGGGTTTGAGATATTGAGCTTCAAAAATACAAAAGTGAATGGGCTCCAAGCAGATACAACCTTTTAAATTTAGCATTTTTTCATACTTTTAAACAGTATTTTTGTGTAAAACTTCACAGATGTACTGTATTTAGTGTCCTATAAACAATGTATTTACTGTATGACACTAATTTATTCTTGTCAAAAGTGTCAGTTAGAACCTTCTAAGGTCTCGAGTTGTTGTCTGTCCTGGGATTTGTTCCGGATTCATGCAGCCACTCCCTAAACAAGCCCACACGCTTCCAGCGGTGGGGGAAAAATCTCTTCACAACCCCTCAGTCGAGAAATGAATAATTCAAGGCGGAGGGGGAGAGAAGCAAAGATACGCCCCTGTCACTCACACGATAACGGTGCAACAGGGAGGCTATAATTAGCATTATGCTATGTGCCAGCGTGATATGGGGAACGTGGAGAGACGCTAGCCTGCCGGCGTGTCACATGCCTCTCCCCGGCTGCCGATCTGCAGCTGTGCGCCTCTGGCGCAGTGTGTTTTTTTTCGCCCGAAAGCGTAATGAATCTACATCGATTTGCTCCGTCGCTTCTTCCATTCCGTGTTAAGCCGTTAAGAAGCACACGGCTGAACCGGAGCGATTCGGCAGGCATTTCTGTACATCAGCTACGCCCTGTCGCTCTCTTACACGGGCCCGGGTTGCCAGATGCGTTGTAACAACCCGCTACTATTCCCCCACTCTGTATCAGAAATGATTCTCTAGAGTTGAGCATTTGGAACAGTCAAAAGATGAAAGTCCATTGGCTTTCATTAAGTTGGCGATGAACACTGACAAACTCATCATTGTTCCTTCATTTGCATGCTCAACACTGCTACTCTTCACTGCCCAGTCCCGGTGATGATATTGCACAGTCTGTACAAGATCTATGGATACCAGAGAACCACACAGAAGGCATATACTCGCCACTAACCATAGCTGACTGCGCCACACAATGTATTACATACAGTACACCTGATCTGCTTGGTATTTCAATGATAGCTTTTAAATGACTAAATGATTGGAATCAACTCAGCATATCCTGTTGCTGAGGTGTGCAGTATTGTACTTTAGACAAAAGTCCTATGGACCCCTGCAGTGTGGGGCCACATAATCATAGGTAATCCTGCAGTCTCTGTACATATACAGACCTCTTTGAAGGTTGCCAGCTTAGGAGGAATTATCTACAGTATCCTTGTTAATTAAGATGAGATTTAAGGCCCCCTGGCCAACCACACTGCTGATTAATATCTCCATCAATAAAAACATCCTTACTTAGCTTCTGTTTCCTCTTCACAGACCACGGAGATGCATTTTGATTTACCCTGTCAATGAGAGTTCACTGCTCTTGTTGGGATTCCACGCTCCTGATAAATAAATATTTTTTTATAAACAAGATTACAAATTGAAAGATGCCCAGCCTCTCCAGTTGGAGCTTTCCTCAAAGCAGTTTATTGAACAATTAATAAATAATCTCTGTGGTGTGATGTGATTTTTTATGATATTCTACTGAACCTGTCTTGGCCACTGAGGACAGCAGGGAAAGTGACAATTTTGGCATGTGTGTGCAGTGCCACCGTTTGGTAAAGGCCAGTACTACAGCATATAAGAAATTGGCTATATAAAGGTATTATTATTATTAGTAGTAGTAGTATTAGTAATAGTAGTAAAATTACTATCATTATAATAATAATAATAATAATAATAATAATAATCCAGCTGTTGTCACCTAAAATCTTAATTGAAACAATTGTTGTTTCAGAAGGAATTATTTGTGTACCATTTGAGGGACACTCAAAATGACTCCAACGATTAATCATATTTACACCCTCATAGTTTTTGCATCCACATAGAAAGATTTGTGTTTTACAAAGTCATTGAGGGACGTTCCTGACCGCTGTATCCTCTCTGTGTGTGCTGCATTCAGGGCTGGAGTCCTCTGTGCCTACGCAGCCAATCAGAACCTCAGTTCCCAACTGAAAGGCATGAGGAAGCTGGTCAACAGCAACATGAGAGACCTGCAGACATTCGCCAACCAGACGCCCGCGGTAAGAGGCAGAGGGGGATTCATCTGGGATTGATTATGAATACTGCCTGTACAGTCTCAAATATGGACTATATATTTAAAATGAATAAATTTAGAAAAATTACTATGCATGCATGTATTTTGGCTTGCATGCTTGCACTCAAATGCGAATGTATGAGTGGTCTGTTTTGGTCTGTCTTTCTGCACACTTTAATCTTCTTACAACTGTCAGCATGCCTTCAAAACAGCGCTCAGATGTGCTCATATGTGATATGACAAAATATCTATGTATTAATAGAAAAAACCAACCCTTCATTGTGTAAAGGAGCACATTTGTGCTAGTACATCATGCATGTACTTGCTTTTGTTTCAGCAAATCGACTATCTTATTGGGCAGTATGCCACCGCAAAGAACCAAGTTGTATCTGACCTTGAGAGTAAGTAAGACTGCCACATTTCATTCAGAACATAAGCCTCCTACTCCTTAGTGCCTGTAACAATCCCTAGAATATATGTGGAAAATAAACTTTTAAAAGAAAAAGAACTAAGTTAGCATAGGTACACATATTTTTCCATTTCATTTCCTGTCTTAAAAGAAGGTTGAGGAATGACTCATGTTGAACTCATAAATGATTGTCACAATGCAAATGTTTTGTGATTTGGATTCATGATTTATTTGGAGAGTCTGAAATAATGAAAGTGTTTATTATCTGGACACTGTTGTAATTTCAACTCTGCGTTTGACAGATATTGGGCCTTTGCTTGGAGGTGCAGTTCACAAGCAGCTGGGTAAAGAGGTTATCCCTGCCCTTGACGGTGTGTTAAACATGGCTGGAGGTATGTCTCATTACATTACTTAACAGTCATTTATGTAAACAATAAAACACAATAAAGTGGAAATCAGAACCAGGGACAAGACCCTAGAGCAGGGGTGTACAACAAGGGCTGATCTGCTTAAGGATTTTGTGCTCTTTTTAATTGACTCAATCATATCTTATCTGACATGTGTATGAATACCGGCTACAGCTGCAGACTGCAAGTGTATCCTAATGATTTTACTGTGCTCAAGTACAGGCTTGAACCAGGGTAATTTATAGAGCTGTCAGCAAATTAAAAACAAGGCAATTGGTTGGAACAAAAAGCAGTATGTAAAACGGCCATCGTGGACCAGAGTTGTGCACCCCTGCCCTACAGGAAAGTATAGTTCCAATTCCTGGAGTGAACACATAGATACAACTTGAACCCTTGAAGAGTAAATAAACTTTCCAAGTAGCATACCACAGCTAGAATACCCCGAATACTAAAATAATTGTACACAAGTGCAATTATAACCTATATAATACACATGGCTAATTATAGCAGTATAGCAGTTTGGCTAATCATAGCAGTATATAGCAGAGAACCCCCATATTTATATTCTTAGCCTGTCAGACAGACTCAATATATATTTTTTAACTGATTTATTTGTTTCCCAGTCATTTGTGTCAATACATTCAAATATTGATACTGCCATTCTACTGTATGTGCAATATTAACAATGACTGAGATGGCATAAGGCAGTAACAGAAAAAAAAATTAGATTTGATATACACTCAGTGAGCATTTTATTAGGTATTTATTAGACTTATTCTTTAGACTCATTGATCTTCTGCTGCTGTAGCCTATCCACTTAGAGGTTTGATGCGTAGTGTGTTCAGAGCATACCACGGTTGGCAGCTATCCATCCATCCATCCATTATCTGAACCCGCTTATCCTGAACAGGGTCGCAGGGGGACTGGAGCCTATCCCAGCATACATTGGGCGAAAGGCAGGAATACACCCTGGACAGGTCGCCAGTCCATCGCAGGGCACACACACCATTCACTCACACACTCATACCTACGGGCAATTTAGACTTTCCAATCAGCCTAACCTGCATGTCTTTGGACTGTGGGAGGAAACTGGAGTACCCGGAGGAAACCCACGCAGACACGGGGAGAACATGTCTGCGTGGGTTTCGACAGGGGTCCCCGACAGGGATTCGAACCCAGGACCTCCTTGCTGTGAGGTGGCAGTGCTACCCACTGCACCATCCGTGCCGCCACCAGTTGGCAGCTAGAATAATTATACACAAGGGCAATTATAACCTATATCACACATGACTAATTATAGCAGTATTACCTTTTCAGTTCAATTTGACTTATATGGGTTTTTTTTTTTATCACACATGCAATCTCTGTTCATTTACTTATGTATGTCATTACTCATTCCATACAGTAAGTCAAGACTGATGGGTTTATTTATTTTCTGAATGGTTTTTTCAGAACATCAATGACAATCAAAAATTATTTTAAAGTTATTTTTGTTTGTATGAAAACATTTTCAGGTCATGATACCATGTTAAGATTACACCGTATTTTCAATGCAACCATTTTGAGTACATAGAAATTAGTAAGTAGGCACATTTTCCGATAAAAAACCTACAAAATCAACATTTCTTATATTCATATGTTGTTACGAGTGACACAATGGCACCAATTATTTTTCTTTGTTATTTTTACAAAAATATGCAAATGTCCATCATATTTTATATTTGCACTTTTTACAGCGACATTACATCTACATTTAGTCCTCTGGAGCAGAAATAGCTTTTAGCAGCATAGAGAAAATGGCAGCTCAGTCTAGTGTGGCATTTAATGTCTTTTAAAGAATACATTAATAAGAAAACAAAGTCTCCAGCCTTCATATTGAAATAGACAACTAGTTGGATTCAAGAGTTGTCATTTCAAGGCGTACTGGGCCGCTTATGCCTGTAGGCTCACACACGCAGTAATACAAATTGAGTCTTTATGCCAGTTTGTCACACATATCCATCGCCTCTTGGTTCTTTGCTCAGAAGCTGTCTCGTAACCAAAGCTACCGCAAAAGCCCTTGTGCTTTCTCAGAGATGAGCCGGGCTGTGGTGCAGGATTAACGGTTTAAACTACACAAGCAAAACAAATTGGCCGAGGCTTTTGTAAATATGTATTTATTTCTGGCATTTGTTGCACCGATCCATCATGCGATTGAGTAATCTTTCAGGGTGGGATGCTGCAGTTTTCCGTACATCACAGGAACAAGGATTACTTACTGTGACAGTGTTTGAGAACCCCCATATTTACATTCTAAGCCTGTCAGACAGAGAATGTTTTTTCAAAAGCTGATTTAATCATGATATTTGTTTCCCCGCCATTTGTGTCAATACATTCAAATATTGATACTGGCATTCTACTCTCTGTGCAATATTAACAATGACTGAGATAACATGAGCCAGCAACTGAGAAAATATATTTGATATCCACTCAGTGAGCACTTTATTAGGTATTTATTAGACTTATTTAGTCTTCTGATGCTGTATCCTATCCACATAGAGTGAGTTTTGATGCATTGTGTGTTCAGAGATGCTCTTTTGCATACCACTGTTGTAATGTTGGTTATTTGTGTTACTGTCACCTTCCTGTCAGCTTTGACCAGTCTGGCCATTCTCCTCGGACCTTTCTCATTAACAATGCGTTTCTGATCACAAAACTGCTGTTTTTTGTTTTTCTCACCATTTTCTGCAAACTCTAGCGTCTGCTGTATGTGAAAATCACACCCTTTCTGGCTCTAACAATCATTCCACGGTCACTTAGATCAAATTGTTTCCCCATTCTGACATTTGGTCTGGTCTGAACAACAGCTAAACCTCTTGACCATGGCAGCATGCTTTTATGCATTTAGTTGCTGCAACATGTTTAGCTGATTAAATATTTGCATTAACAAGCTGGTGTAGAGGTCTATCTAATAAAGTGCTCACTGAGTGTATATTTAAAAAGTGAACTTGAACAGAACATTAATTAGTCTGGGAGAATGTAAAACCTGGTGTAAGATTGTTTGTCTTTTGGTTGGTATTAGTATTTACTGGCCAACCTTGAAAGTCCCCATTATTTGTTTTTTTTTACCTGCTATATCTTGTTAACATCACCCAACATCTCCTGTTGTTCGATTTTATATACCAGTTGACTATTTAAAATTCAAGTTTATATGAACTAAATCATAAATGATTATTGCAAGGCATACCATAAATTATTTTTCAGGGATTTTCTATTGATTCTGTGAGGACATGACAAAGTCGAAGGCACTGGAACCAGCTTGAAATAATTCCTTCTGAAACCTCTTTAATTTAATACCCTTCCCAGCAGGCTTTGTTGTTCTTTTCCGTGCTTACAATGTCCTTGGTTTCTTCTGCTCCATCTTTGTTGTTTGCTTTTGGCCTCAAAGTCAAAGTGGAAAGGGCCATCAAAGGTAACAGTGAGTAATGCCAGAACAGTGATACCTTCATGCATATTTAACCTGGTGTCACTGTGGCAGTTAACCATGTGCTGATCCCAGAACAGTGATTCTCCCTTGTGAATCTAATCTGGTGTCGCTGTGGCAGTAGGTCGCATGCTGATCCCAGAACAGTGATTCTGCCTTGTGAATCTAACCTGTGTGACTGTGGCATTAGGTCTTGTGCTAATCCCAGAAAAGTGATGGTCCCTCCTGAATCTAACCTCGCGTCACTGTTGTGATTGGTAACATACTGATCCCAGAACAGTGATTCTCCCTTGTGAATATTATGTGGTGTCACTGTGGTGATTGGTCAAGTTACAGGTCCCTAGCCCAGACAAAGCATGGTCAATAGATCCTTGTATCCTCAATACCAGCTGGTCAAAACTCACAGGCTCTGCCCAAACATGACATATATAAGACACTGTCCATAACTGGACCCAAACCTCAGTTAGTTAGTTTTTTTGTAACTTTTAATGGTTAAGGCTAGGTGCTCATTCCAATCTCTTATCATCCTCTGCCTTATTGTACTTTTATCTGACCTGGAAATTGATAGAGATCTGCCACCATTCCAAAATGTTAAATGTTCCTTCAAGGAGCCAGGAGCTAGAATGCATCCTTTGCTTAAGTATATTTTCGGAATGCGTGACATATAATGATAAACCTGTGGATCCGCCTGTCCCCATCTGCTACACATCTGCTACTGTACGTCTGTAACTGACGTTTGAAGGAGCAAGGACATTACATTTGCTTAATTCAAATTTTCTCAAATCCCCCACCTTTACCTCCTTTTCTCGCTTCTTTTCCTTGCCTCCCTCGATAAGAGCAAGAAAAGGACGCAGGAAGGTGAAGGCGGTGGAATAGAAGTGATTGTTCTAGATCTAGGACTAAGCAGGTCTTTAGGTCTTTCAGAGGAAAAGACAGAGTTTTTGGTCATTATTGCGTCAGGTTTAGTGTACAGAATATGATCTTATTAGGCGGTAGAGATGCGATTCTGCCTTCTACTTGTAGGTGTTTATGGGCAGGCCTGGTGGGCTTTGACCTACGGTGTCTCCTTGAAGTATGTCTTTGAATGTGTGTGTGAGTGTGTTTGTGTGTGCGCTTACGCGGTTTGTGACCGTTACTGACACTTCCTCCTGCCCCTCCATAGTGATGCGGGACACCAAAGAGGCTCTGGAGAATGTGAACATGTCCATAGAGGTGCTGCAGGACGGCTCCAGCAAGCTGGCCTTCAATCTGAGTGTGGTGCGCTCCAGTCTCCGCTCCACCCTCAACGACTCGGCCTGTGCTGCCCAGGCTGCCGTGCCCATCTGTGCCAGGATCCGCAACTCTCTCGCCCAGCTGGGTATCAGTGCCAACTACTCCAACGTAAGCTCCCCCTACACCTGAAGCTACACGTAACGGGTTTTCAGGGCAATATTCAGTTCCCAGATAAATAATTTCACTCTATTCTATTTCAGTTGCCGGATGTGAGTCAACAGCTGGCGAAAGTGAATAACGTTCTTAAGACTGACCTCAGCAATATTGTTCAAAAGGTGGGTCTAAATCGTGACTCCCTCTAATGTCCTCCAGGTGGCACTGCATCCCAAGATCGTGGTATTCTGGCCGTTGTTTGAGTCTTCTGAGTTCCTCTAAGCTGCATATTAAACAAGTCATTTTGTGGTTTCAGTGTTGTATCAACTGCATACAATGTTTATCAACCAGTTTACTTTCCGTATGGTTTTCATGTGTAGGTAACTATATATCAAGGTGCAAAGTGACTCAATAGATTTCCTGTTTATCTACCCCTAACAGGGATATTTGTCATTCAATGACACCCCCTACATGGTGAAGTCTCAAACCAAGAATATAGTCACAAGTAAGTGCTAGATGTCTATACACACATTATTCTGCAAAACTGAACTCTTTAAATAGACTATTTCCTCAATATTTCACCATTTAGTATGTTTTTCAGTTTTAAGTTGAATATTCTTTATATGCAAGTTTCTATCATACAGATTTTATGTGGAACAATGTTTGTTTTTAGCCAAGTTCATTGAATGTGTACTCTCTATTATATATTGCTTGATTATCTTCATTATTGACTACTGTACGTAGTATACTTGTATTGATTGTTATTAACTGTTGTACATACAGTACTTACCCATACCCCTATAATATAATAAGTGAATGGTTTGTCCATTGTCCATTTTAATGTAGTTTACTTATTCAGGGTATGCTGCAGTTGTGTAAGTGGAACATCTGCAGGGGAGGTAACAGCCCTTGGCTAAGCCTCAGGCTATGTTGTGTGGTTTGTTCCCTTTAAATATAAGCCATTTGCCTCTCTCATTTGATTATGAGCATTTAGAAATTAAAAAATAACATTTTCTGTAGGTTGAAAATCATATTTGTGGCTATGAAAAATATTCACACCACCATCCACCCATCATGAGCTACACGCACAGAGTGTTCGGGAATCCCGGTAACATGCTGTCCGTTTCCGTCCTGCGCAGAGGTGAAAAACATGCTGAATGATGTCAGCTCCAACATCACCAGCTTCTCAAAGATATTCCCCGTCGAGGAGTCCCTCTCCAACTTCACCAAGTACATCAGTCACACCCAGTCGAAGATCGAGGACTACTACCCGCAGATTGACCAGATAGACTTCTACAGGTACAAGCGACACATTCAGTCTTTTTTTATTACTGCTGTCAGATACTTAAGGCTCAAGTGGTCTGTCTTCACAAACCCATTTACTTTATAGCAGGGATATGAAACCAGATTCCTCTGCGTTTTGTTCTTATTCAGTATTTAATTGGTCAAATTCACAAATACACAAATGCACATGGGGCGGCCTGTAGCGTAGTGGTTAAATGACTGGGTCGGTGGTTCTAATCCTGGTGTAGCTACAATAAGATCTGCGCAGCCGTTGGGCCCCTGAGCAAGGCCCTTAACCCTGCATTGCTCCAGGGAAGGTTGTCTCCTGCTTAGTATGTCGCTCTGGGTAAGAGCATCTGCCAAATGCCAATAATGTAATGTAATCAACTCTACACTTTTTCCAGTTTGAATTACTTGATTTATTTAAAGAAAACCTGCAGACCCTGTGGTTCTCCAGGGCCAGGGTTACCCTTACTCCTGTTTTACAGTGCTTTTTTAGTGCTGAATATCAGTGAGAGACTCACGGTACTGTGCTGCTGCTGTCTCCATGGCTCCCCCTGTAGGTGGATCTGCTGCATTGCGCTCTGCTGCATGGTGGTGCTAATCTTGGCCTTCAATTTCCTGGGCCTGTTTTGTGGAATTACCGGCTACGATAAACATGCCTCCCCCACCACCCGTGGCTGCATCTCCAATACTGGTGGCAACCTGCTCATGGCGTGAGTAACTTGATTTTATTTCATTGATTACAATGTTAGTTTTATTCCTGATTTACATATAATCCATGAATACCAATACAGTATTTCTGTGATTTTCATTTTGTAAGGAATTTTGTTGATGTGACATGTTGTACAGTTTGCACTTAAAATATTATGCTGTCCATTTTTCTAAAGTGGTATCATTACTGGGTGAGTGCAGGCTAAGTATTTTATTAAAGGCTGCAATGCTGAGGTTCAAACTTCCTGACTACAAAACAGCATGAATCTTTTCCTTTCTCTCTCAGGGGTGTTGGCTTCAGTTTCATCTTCTCCTGGGTGCTGATGGGCGTTGTAGTTGTCGTCTTTGTTGTCGGGGGCAATGTGGAGAAGCTGGTCTGTGAGCCCTTTGAGTCTAAACAGCTGTATGAGGCAAGTTGGGGAGTCAAAACACATTTTATATTTGACCAGTTTCTGTTTACAAAATACTAAATAGGAACCCTCTAAATGTTTTCTGATATCAACAATCAACAAGTATTTTCTCATTTCAGTAACTATTGTGTGTATGCGTGTGTATGTGTGTGTGTGTATGTGTCTTTGTTATTAGGATTTATTTTAGTCCAGGAAGGCTAGCCTTTCAAATACACACAGAATAATCACATAATGCGTGACATGCAATATTTAGGAATGAGTACATGCTGAAATTTTTTTGTTGCCTTTTGCTCAATCATTTCAGTAATCTGTGATCACTCAAGTGTATTGTGCATATATCAAAAGTCATACCCTCATCTAAAGATCATTTTAGCTGCCTTTTTTGTGTTGCTTGCTGTTCCCAGCTATTGCATTTAGTCCATACCCTCATCGCCTAGCTTGGACTAGCTTTTATTATTTTCTTCATTGTCTTCTTTGGCAAATATTTAGCAATTTTCTTCATTGTGTGGGCAGTTGCACGATTTTGTTATATAACTGTCTCATATGAGATGACCAAGATAAACAGCTGCCTGCCAACATCCGCCCCGTAGCTTCATGTCTGCCAACTCCTTTATTAGTTCTCCGCAACTTGCTAGCCGTAGCTCTGCTAGCCTCCTTCTTGCAGGACATTAACACCACCTTGTTCTTCCTTGTATTTAAGACCAGATGCTTCTCAGTGACCAGTGCATTAATCTTTCAAGATCAGTTTGGAGAGCTTTTGCTTTAAACTTCCTGTGTGTGGCTGGCTGCTGCTTAAATTACCTTCATTTAGAAATGCCTCTGGGTATTTTAAAGATGCAGTTGTTTGAAGTGCAGCATTATTCAACCATACCGAACATAATTAATAGTTTTCCTCTGCTGCTTCTAGCTCGGTAGTGCCTGTGGCTGTGACAATCATTTTTCTGCAGGAGATTGCTTTTGAAATGCAAAACCCTTGCATCACTCAGCCAAAATGAGTGTTCTTTTTTCCACGAAGATCGCAGTCACGAATGAATTCTTGGATATTTTCTCAATGGATTGCTATTATTTTGCATGATTTAAACGTAGGAGCTTTGGATCTGAATGCTGATAATGTATCATTGCATGGTTGAAACTACTATATCTAATGCAGATGCCCAAAATACCTTTCATGACTGAAGCACAGCCATTTCAGCTTTACGGCCTTCTTGAGGGGTGTATAGACAAGAGCATCAGCAAATGTAAATAACCTGAAACAGAGGGAAAAGAGCTCCTGAATGACATGCACTTTCTCCTTGATCAGGTTGTGGATACTCCATATCTGGTGAATCCTGCCTGGAAGAATTTTATTCCTGGATTCCTGTACCACAAACCTGAGATTGACCTGACTGCAGAAAACCTATACAGGTACCATGGATAGGGCCAGGAAAACATCATGCTTACATGAATTTTATATCAATTGACACTTAATTATCTGATGTTTTGGGAATTCAAGAGCTAAAAAGGGTTCCCCTATGGAATCAACCCAAATAACTCTTTCAGAACCATTTTTTCTTAGAGTGTAGTCCATTGACTAAAGAAATTGCAGAACGGGTAGTTAGACTATTGACATCTTTCAGTTCCAGAATAGTATACACTTGGTAGCAGCAGAAGAGCCCGAACATAAAATCAAGTGCAAGAAACCGTGTAGGTGTATGTTTTCTGACGTCTTCTCTGTCACGTTTTTACATACGTCTTCTTCGCGCACCCATTTACGCAGAAACTGCAAAGAAAACAACGGCATCTATTCGGCTCTGCGTCTGGACAACATCTTTAACGTGACAGCCTTCTTAAACTCCAGCGTGGTGAGTGTCCGTGCGCTGCAGTGTGTGCGCTGTGCTTATGAGCAGCTGTGCTCAAAGCCATGCTTCACTGCTTCACCGCATACGGACTGCCCTCTGTACATGTGCCTTTCGCATGCGCATGTTCAGGCGTGTTTAAACCTCTTACTCAATATTTGCATGCACAAACAACTACCTGCACATTCCTTGATTATGGGAGGCTTAATAGGAAACTTTATACCATGAAATATACGTATACGTATCTTTTTTGGCTTGTAAATGCTTCAGCCCACTAACCTTGCTTCCTAATTCATGTATTTATCTTTAAATAGATAGTTCACTTTCTAAGGTTTTTTGATATTGTAATGTTATTGAATGTTTTTAGTTGGCCCAGATAGTTTTGTGTGAAATGATGGATAGTTTACATATGTCCAGATGCTTCTGAGAACCTGTCAGCTTTGATGGCTGGTATTGGTGCATTTGGGGGTTCAGGGTCTAAAAGTAAGAATACTTCAAGTTCCATAACTCCAAATAATCTTGTACAGCTATGTTATGCATGTGTGTAATACCACATTGCTCTTCAATAAATTATGTTTAATTCAGTATTCAGCAGTTTTTTTTTTATTTACTTTTTCTATGGTGCACTCTGAGACCACTACATTCAATGAAATTGCACCTAAAGTTAGCTAGGAAGCTATGAAGTGTATGTGAACTATGAAGTTAACAGTGTAAGATTAACACAATCGCAATTTTGGACTTATGTGAAGTGTATTTTCTTGTCTATGAACCCCCAAATACCGCCATATCACCCTTTATAAAGATTCAAATAAAAACACATATGTTGTTGGATTGGACAGAAGAACAACCCAAAGTAACAGTCAGCTGTACTGTAGTATACTTTGTCACAATAGCAGGTTTGCCATCTCTCTTTTTTCATTTTAGATGAGCTAGCTAATGGTGCTTCAATGGATCTGCTGGCTGTCAAAAAAGTGAATGAAACAAACATAAATGAATGTGTCTAGCCTGCATAAATAATCTAAGCACTGTTTCCATAATTAGTGTAACATAGGCTTTCCTCATGGAAAAGGCCTGTGAAGATGCTGCTAAACCGTACACCTTTTTTAGCCCCAATTTGTTCCAGCTTCCCACTGGTTTCCCCGCTCACAGTTGAGTTCATGTTTTAGCTGTGTGTTTGAAGGCGGTGACATGCGAAGCCATTGGTGCCCAGCTCACACACCATGTTCTCACACCCTTTGTGTTTCACGGCGGGAGAGCCGCGTAGCCGTGCCAACAGGAAGGATTAGTTCTGCTCTCCCGTTTGCGGAGGGAACACAGCTAAGAAACACACTACTGTCCCCTTACACTCAAGTTTGAGCTTACAGTCCAACGGGGAGAAAAGGCTTGCCTTTTCAGACCACTTTGAGAGAACGCATACTTTGTATTGATAAGCGAGGTTGCCCTGGCGGCTAAGATACTTATTGTGAATTTTAGGTGGCCACACGCAAATTTCTTTTGGCCACCCCCTTGGCAACCTGTTAAGTTGAGGCCCCACAAAAAGGAATCCACTGTCTGCATTACGTTGTTTTTATCTGTTCTTTTTCCTGCAGTTATTGAACAGCTTTTGAGAACAGCTCTTTAAATTTTTTAATCCTCTTATTATGTGTCATGGATATACATCATTATACAGCACAGTCGCCATTTATTTTAGTATTCAAAAATTATTTTTACTCTGCATGTAATTTATTGCTTGTAGTGTGTGGCCAGTAGCCCAGCTTACACTTGGGAAGCCTTCCAGAACAGTCTTTGTGTTGAACTTTGTTTCCATGCATTGTCCCTGAGAAGCACGTAGGTGTTCAATGGCATCCTATTCCCCCGTGGTTTGGGGTTGTAGAAAATCTTCTGGATTGTTCTTTTTCCCAGTACACTGAGGACATGTCGCACACTATCAACGACGTCAGAGTGGACCTGAGCAACATCGTCCTACTGGAGACGGAGGGGAGACACAACCTCATCCAGTTCAGCAACACGGGGGTCGATGAGATAAACTACTCCCTCTACCTGGAAGAGGTGCTTAAAGCTCATGGATCCCTTTCCCTGCCCTATGCACTGTTGTCAGTTGAAAAGGCAGCACCTGAATTCTGTAGCTCTGCTGTGTATATGCAAACACTCTTATCCTATTTAATCACAGACTATTTCAAAATCGATATGGTCCACTCTGAGACTTAAGTAACGGAGGGGTTGCTTGAATAGCCAATACTGTCTGTGGGTGCTGACCCTAGAGAATCAACACTTATTAAGACAGAGAGCCCCAAAACAACGGCTCAGTGTAATGGATCAGTCATGCTTTACAGTGCAAGCAGCTGCATTGCATTGCCTGTGGAATGGAATCTTTGTGTTGTTCAGCTCACTATAGCTGAAAAACAGGCACTATTGCTGCACATGTAGTTGCTAGCTAACCCTCTGAAGCACATTGAATGTGAATGGAATGAGCTACAGTTCTGTGTTTCTGTTGAAGGTGGGTAGGGCGTGAGCATGTTCATGTGTGTGAAACCTACATTCATCTATGTGTGAGTATTGCTGTGCTGCGCGCGGCTTGTGTCAAGTTTTTTTCTCATCTCCAGGTCAACAAAGGTGCAACAATGGTGGACTTGTTATCATTTTCCAATGAGCTAGATGCCCAGATTGACAAACTGGTGAGTTAAATTTGGTTAAACTGAAAATAAACTAAATCAATATGGAGATCCTCTGTCTTTCAGTGTTAATGGTGTAGACCTTCTCTTATCTTGAAGCTGGCTATAAAGCTATGCTATCGCAAATGTTTGATGAGGTCTCTGGAAACATTTGGCTAGCAGGCTACTAGATACAGTGGTGGAACAAGCCCCCTATTCATCAAGGAAAGAAACTCATCAAGGCACCTCCAGCATGTGCTGAGGACAATTGGGACCATTTAAAATGGAGTCGCACAGATTGTCAAGCCAACTGCAGGCTAGTTTCAGACTCCAGAGCAACTCTCTTCTTAGATGTGATGGGGGGCAAGTGGTTGAGTCATGTGATTGGGAGGTAAATTTAGATGTGTGTTTAGGTTGTTAAGAGACTTAGAGAAAGTAAGAAGGAAAGAAATAGCAGAGCTGCAGTGTTTGAGTTAGAGTGGCTGTGTTGTGTGACAGGTTAAATTTGGGGTAAAATGGTCATGTGATTGTGGCTAGATAAGGGGGCTTAGCATAGCTAAGGTGTGTGTGATTGGGTAAGAGGAAGACAGAGTAGCTAAGGTGTGTGATTGGGTAAGGAGACTATAGAATAACTAAGGTGTGTGTAATTGGGTAAGGGGAAAATGGAATAGCTAAGGTGTGTGATTGGGGAAGGAGAAGACAGAATAGCTAAGGTGTATGATTGGCTAAGGAGAAGACAGAATATCTAAGGTGTGTGATTGGAGAATCAGAAGATAGAATAGCTGAGGTGTGTGATTGGGTAAGGAGAAGACAGAATAGCTAAGGTGTGTGATTGGCTAAGAAGAAGACAGAATATCTAAGGTGTGTGATTGGCTAAGGAGAAGACAGAATATCTAAGGTGTGTGATTGGAGAAGCAGAAGATAGAATAGCTGAGGTGTGTGATTGGGTAAGGAGAAGACAGAATAGCTAAGGTGTGTGATTGGAGAAGCAGAAGATAGAATAGCTGAGGTGTGTGATTGGGTAAGGAGAAGACAGAATAGCTAAGGTGTGTGATTGGGTAAGGAGAAGACAGAATAGCTAAGGTGTGTGATTCGGTAAGGAGATGATAGAATAGCTAAGGTGTGTGAGTAATGTGGCTTGCCCAATGTGGAGGTAATGTGGCTGAAATTATCTCTCTGTCCTGTTGACTGGCAGAAGCGGGGAGCCCTGGAGAATGCCCTGAGAGGTCACGCCAGCAGTATCCGGCAGATCCACAACCAGCTGGTGGTCCCAATGGAGCAGTCCATGGTAATTAACCTCTCTCCACGATCGATATCGGACAGCACTTGGCACGGGTCTGTAGTCAGATCAGGAGGAGCATCAACAGAGCTTAGCACTTTGACCGGGCTGAGAGCTCAAGATAAATGTCTCACCTCGGAGGTTACATGTGTAACCTCTAAATGTGGAATTTGTGAACTCCCTGCCAGCCAATGGGACTGTTTTGACCCCAGAACTGTCTGTGTAATGTCTGAAATGGTGAATCTTGGAATGACATGCATGTAAACTCACCCAAGGCACATTCTCATGCATCATGATACTCAGGCCTTCAGTAATAAGCCTGAATTGAATCAATAGTTTAATTTAATTTGTTGTTATCTTTGACTCACTATTAAATGTCAACATTTCTTTCTTCACAAACACGGTTTGCCGAGTTGGCAATCAGCAACATTTTAAAATGTTTTATTGATTTAATTTACTTGATAGAGACAATTCACACCATCTCACACCTCGTATCATCAGTTGCATCAATGCACAGAGTACCATAGTTAGCTAAACAGCTAAACATGTTGTGTGAGCTGAGCTAATACACATTCTGTTGTGGCAGCAGCAATGATTTGTATTTAACCAGGTTGTAAGCTTATTTAAAAACAGAAATTATGGTTGTGACTATGGCTGCTTTCATTTATTTATTTAATGATTTATTTTTAAGGCAAAATATTGATTGAATCTTGGCTTTTCGCTAGTTTTCAAACAGGCTTCTTGATGTTTAGATGGGTAAGGTTATAAAGTGGAACAGGCACTTTGTATAATGTAGATAGTTTGAGCTGTTTATTTTTGAAGGTAAGTGGAATATTTGTAATTGAATGTATCAAATGAAAGCACCTTTCTATTGCAAATTTTGATTGTTTCTGTAGTGGATAAACATGCCTGACACCACGTCTTTGGGACCTTCTGTAGTAGAAGTTTGTCTTATGTTTTTCTCTTTCAACTTTCCTGACAATCTCACCTTCATTTTAAAATGGCTGGGAAGAAATATGTTAGAGCGAGGGTAAGCATGCATGTCCAGTGTCCATGTACTTGTGAAATTCAAATGTATCTTAAGTGTAAGTTTTGGGTCTTCGTACATCTCACAAGGAACATTTTGCTGTGGTGGTGGTGTGTTTGTCTTGTCTGTAGAGCTCCAGGAGAGTGTAGCATGTATTATCACTGTGTCACATGAAAAACAAAACAGCAGCCTCCTTCACGGCTCTTTAACAGGCACCTTTGGGCTTAATTAGGAAATAAAACCCTGGGAGAATGTTTGGTTGGACATGCTGTATCAAGAAAAATATGCCTCGTAAGGGCTATTTGCTGGATGTGTTGTCCAAACAACTTTCACCAACAAATACCTATACTATATTTCTGATATGCTGCTCATGTTAAATGTTCATCTCTTGGTGAAAATCTTTTTTCAGAGAACCGGTCCTATAGGTGCTCTTTGATGCCAGAAAGCAGAATATATTTCCGCTTGTGTTCATAATGAAAACCAGGCATGCTCCAGTAGAACAGCATGTTCAGTCTCATTTAATTGGGTCTCTGGGGTCCTGGATGTTCCCACTTGATTGTGGCCAACACTAATCAATACCATGAATGAATCAGTGTGCCATTCTATGTAGGAGAGTGACTTGAATTTAAACATCCTGAACTGGCCCAGAAAAAGCCCTTGTTATGTAATACATGCTCTGGGCCTCAAGTTATCAGAGATGGACACAGACACTCAGAACGCATAGCAGCTTGATCCACTCCAGGTTCAGATCAACCAGATAAGAAATGTACACTCAGTGCAGTAACTTGCTTTTAACCTAAAATGGCCCAGACTGCAGTGCGTTTTGAATACTCATTCCATCCCTAAAGTGTGTTGTACCTTTCCTGTCTCGTGCTTATTGTATGTTTGGATTGCGTCGTCTTCATGTACCTTATTTTCCCTTTCAAGAGTACTTTGAACCAGAGTGCCCTGCTGCTGCAGAAGACGGTCTCTGACCTTCCTGTAAGTAAATGGTCATCAAACTGTACTTTATGACCTGGTTTAGATAGTAATTAAGGAGTGTTTTTTATTTTATCGCGGCTTCCTTATCTGTCATTTGTCCAGAAGTGTCGTATAAGGGGCCTAGACCTCGACCAGAGTGTTAACTGGAAATGTAATTTACACCTTTACACAGAAATGCAATAAACCAAACTACAGCTTTTGTTGGACTATAAATGCATGTGTGGGTTTTTTTTATTTGCTTCTAAGGGTGAGATTATGGTTAGATACCAGTTCAGTTCATACAATTAGCACATTTGCTTGAGCCTGATTCATTTCTACACTTGATCTTTTTTGCTGTTGTGTAGAACTCGATCAACAATGTGCTTAATGCCATTGATGCAGCCCAGAACCTCATCGGCCAAAACGCCTCACACGTTGTCAAACAGGTAACAGGCTTAGCACTGTCTCTGGTCTGAAATCACACTCTGACTCACTATTATACTGCTACTCACTGTAGAGTTCAGGGCGACTGATGCTTGTGTGTTCTCGGCTTCTGCAGGAGACCGATAAGTACAGGCAGAATATTGTGGGCTACTTCAAACAATACACAGACTGGGTGAAGACCTCTGTGAGTATTTAGCGTCAGCCATCTTGAGTTCCATAAATATTAATAATGCATTTCATTATTTTATTTATTTTACCTCTTTTTTTGGATCATTTGTTTTTACTGCCTTTGTTGCTCTTCTGTGTCTTGTGAAGCACTTTGAGGAGCTCAGTACTAACTGAATGGTTTTTAAGCATTAGCTGATAGCTTCATTGCATGTTGGTGTGTGTTTGCATGTGCATGTGCATGTGTGAGCATGTGTGCTTGTGTGTGTGAGTGTGTGTCTGTGTGTGTGTGTCAGTTTATGAGGCCAATTTTCTTGAGAACTTCTTTTATGAGAACATTTGCTCATGTTCTCATAATAAAATGAATCTGCTTGTTACAAGCAGCCTCTAATATTTTGTGTGTGCTTATACACTATAGGACCCTATGTATGGTGCATGTGTGTGTGTGTATGGAGCTCTAATTTTGTTGCATTCTGGGATTGCTTTGCAGCTGGAAATGGAAGTGGCAACCTGCAAGCCCCTGAGCAACATCTTGGACACCGCGGAGATTGTAGCCTGTAGCTTCATAGTGGATTCATTAGTAAGAAATAAAGAGTCTTTTCAATCCTGCACGTGGGGTATGGACTGGCGCTTTGGGGCTCGCATGTGCTTGTACAGTATGTTCATGACTGTACTCAGCACATTCGACCTCCTCGGCCGAACAGGTTTCTCACTGTTTTCTGGGCCGAACCCCGGGACTCAGGCGCAGGAAGTGGGGGGCTGTTTTTCGAGGTGGGGTGAGCAGCAAGGGCTGACGCGAGCTAAAATGCCGTGGGGTGTCGGCCAGAGGGTGGGGGATGTACGCCGGGGGGGGGGGATGAGAATCAACAGAGCACAGTGTGTTAGCCTTGGCTGGAGCAGTTATCAGGAGTCTATGCGGGATTACATAAAATAGGCACATCCATCTCCCGTCTGCATGGGGCCTTGTTACTGTCACAGTGAAATGGCAGGAAGTGGCGCGCCGCTAATTAGTTGGAACAAATGACCCGCTGCTTCAGTCTACAGGTTACAAAGCAAGGTAATTGTCCTTGACTTTTCACAGGAAGTCTGCGAGACTGTCGAACCAGGCTCACATTAAAGGGACTGGCCTATTTATGGTCCAGAGGGCATGAGTCCCATGTGAAATAACATGTTCCAGTCTTCGCAGATAATTTAGACCCACAAGGTCAAAGTTCACTGCTATGTCTGACGGTGGTAGAAACCCTGAATGAAACCAGTGTTAATCACTATGAGACCCGCTCCCGCTTACTGTAGGTGTTGATATTCGCCCCAGCGGTCCACTGAGCAGGTGTCCAATATAAAGAAGTCTTCTCAACTCTAGTTAAATAAATGTCATTTAATGACAGATGCGTCATTGATATAACAGCTGACTCTTTCACTTTTCTTTTCCCCCCAAAGTAAATAATTCCCTCTTTGTGTGATTCAGAACACGTTCTGGTTCGGCCTGGGATGCTGTGCCATATTTCTTATCCCGAGTGTAATACTGTCCGTCAAGTTGGCCAAATTCTACCGCCGAATGGACACGGAAGACGTCTACGATGAGTAAGTGTCAGGGTTGGCCCGTTTTGAGACTGACAAAACGTTAAAAGACTGCGTGCTTTGAAACGGCGTAAGGAATACCAGCAGTTAGACGCGCTCTGAAGTTGCTTCTCCCTTCCTTTCCTCTTACCTGCATCGTTCTTTCCCCTTTTCCCTCTCTGTAGGTCTCTCTTGCTGTAGACCAGTAGTAACCAGTATCTCTTCTCTTCCCTGCAGTTCCTCTGTCTCGGGAACATGGCATTTTACTTTGTGATAACCATTTCTACTGTTTCCATTCCCCTCCATCCTTCCATTTCAGCCTCTGTTTCGCACTTTGCACTTTATGAAGAAAAAAAAACCGGAAAGGGGAAATGTGATCGCTTCTCCCCGTTTTCTCCATCGCCGCATTGTTTTGTTCAGCCAACGTTAAGTTTTGAGAACCAAGACAGGCTCGCTCTTCCCTCAGAACCTCGTCACAAAGTGTCTTGATCAGACGAGAGAACTCGCTGTTGGAAAACAGGCAGTTCTCTGCAAAAACTTTGGTGCATTTGGTACGAAATCCCGATGTTAATCCTTTGCGTCTTTGTGTCCCCGTAGCATTGAAACAATACCCATGAAAACGTAAGATTTTTGTTTTCCCTTCAGTTATTCTTCATTTCTTTTTCTCTTAAATCCCTCTTCATTAATTCAACTGCATTTTTATCTGGGCTTCATACATGAACTAAAACTAGGGGCTTATTTTGCACATGCTGTTGAAAGCTTTTTCGATGCTTGGTTTGGCTGTACGCTTTGTAATACAACTTTGGTAAAGGGTCTGGCTTTTCTTGTGCTATAACTCTTATGGGCTGAAAAAATTATCCCTTGTAAAAAAAACCTAAGGGCTCTTATACATCAAAAAAAGCTAAAGTTTATAATGTGTATGTATTGTTAATTTGTATTATAATATGCTAATATTTGTACTTGAGCTATTTTGTACATATATTTGTACAGTATAATAGTTGGATTGCACCCATAGATGTTTTCCAATCCTCATTGTTGTTTTTTGACCACACGCCATGAAACTCACTCATTTCTTATCACATTTTTGTCATATGTAATGTTCTGTTACAGTATGGAAATGGGTAATAATGGTTATCATAATGAACATTTACAAGGTATCCAAAACCCTGTAATGACAAGGTAAAGTCCCTGCGGAAGTATTTAATTGCATGCATATTTTTTGGATGTGGTGGCTTGGGGTGCTTGTAGTGGAGTAGGTAATTTAAGGAACATAATGAGGTCTGGTTAGGTGGCATGCTGAGTGGTGGGGGGGGGGGGGGAGGCTGGGTGTGGCAAGGTGGGCGGTCGCGGAAAACCAGGGCGCACATCTGGAATCAGAGGCCCCAGAGGTTAGCAGGATGCTGTTCAGCGCAGTATCGTTAATCTGCCCTGGCCGATTAACGGACAAATTCAGCATGTCTTTCTGTTTGTGGCGCCATGCTATTAACCCCTCATGCTCCGTGCACAATGCTTGCGTCTAAACCTATGAAATCCTGCGCCGCCCTCACATGCACTCGACTCTGGCTGCCAGAGAGACCTTCTCCATTTTCATATGCACCATTTTGCACGGACTGTGTCATGCATGCCTGCGTGTGAGCTTGGGATTGACGTTCACGTTTTCGACTTTAACAATTAGACGTGTTCTCTGCACTGCATGGCCTCCAGGGAGCTGTCTTAAGAGAGATGACTCACTCTCCTGAAACAGTTATGCAACAGAGTTCCATTGCTGAGAGCAAATTACCCATAATTCACAGCAGTTGTCGTATTCTTGCCTTTGCTCACATGAGAAAGAATAATAATAATGCTTTTCCCTACTGTAATGTGTAATTATTTTGAGCCAGCACAGTATTTCACTTGTGTTGTACTGTGTGAGTAATGTTTTAATTAGGTGAATAAGTAAGTACACTACAGGTATTGATTTGATATTTTAAAAAGGTTTCATTCACTTGGGATCAAATTGAATTTTCCATTTTCCATTAGCCTAAGTACCTACATTCACAAAGGTAGTCAGGTAGTTTTAAAAAATCTCAATAGACTCAATCTAAAAAATATACTATTATAATCTGAGGACAAATTAGTATTTTGGAAGTAGTCACTTGTACTGCAGCACCCACATGATTAGTTGAGGATTGGATAATGTGAGTATGATGCAATATAATATTTGATAACTGCCTGACTGCCAGAATTTATAATTCAGCGATGTGCCCTCATAACTGTATCACTCTATATATTTTATATATATATTGCTCTCTTGGCAATATTACAAAGGAAAATGAATATATTAATGTGCAAGCAACATTTTCATTTAGCATTTGTTTTCCATGAACTCATTCTCTTTCATCGAAATAACATACCATCTTTACGACACCTTGCTAAGCTATCTTACAGAGCAAAAATGGGCGGCCTCAGTCAATGATGAACTCTGTGTGCGGCATGAATGACTTTTGTGCTTTCCCTTTGTTAACTGAAAAGAGGGAGGGGGTTGTGAAGAGGATTCTGGGTAACTGTGACAGGGCTTGTTTTTCGCACCACTAGCATCCCTTCCTATGACACTGTGACTCGCTTCCCACGGGCCTCTGCTCCGCCCAGGCACGCTGACTGGTGAGAGAGTGCTGGGGTTTACCAGGTCCAGCAAGGTACATGTGGACAACTCAAGACTGGACATGACTCCTGAATCTCTCTCTCTCTCTCTCTCTCTCTCTCTCTCTCTCTCTCTCTCTATCTCTCTCACACACATAATCACTCTCACTCTGGTGCATCGGACCATGGGAGATCTGGATTCCATGGGTTTATCACTTTATCATGAAAACCCATCATATCTGTCTATTACCTGCCCTGTGGCTTCTTCCAGTCTTCAAGAGAGTCATTTTCACCCTTTATAGATAATAAAATTGGTCCTGGTCTCATTTAGTAGTAATTAAAAAGTGACATTGCTACAGACAGTAGTAGCAGTTCACAGTAGTGTGGAGCATCTGGGAATGTCCATTTGGAAGATCACTATATAAATCCAGACCTAGTTAAGGAGGACAAAGTGTTTAAGGTGCATCTTCCCTGTGTTTTTTTTCATAATATTTTGTGTCATGTACCAGTGGATAATATACTAGTGGGGTATCGATTGTTGTTTCAGAATTGCTGACAACACATGTAATACAAGGTACATCTGGAATTTGGGTACCTGCAGGGGAAATTCTGAATGGTAGACAATTATTTCCTGAGACAGAGCTAGTTAGTGCCTTATTCACCCTGCCATCCCCTGCCTACCCATCCCATTGCTTTGTATAGTGTGTTCTCCCTTCCATGTGGCCTGTTGTTCCAGTGGATTGTTACTCAAATATAGTACATGCATACAGTACAGTACAAATGTGTTCATACATATATTCATACATACTCAACCTCTTTACAAAGATTCCTTCTTTGTACCTTCATCTCATTATGAAATACATGTAAAACACCTAATTCAGTATTCATTTAAATCATAGTCACCTTTATTTGGATAAATATCATAAAAGACTAGTGTGTATGAAATATCTTTAAATCCATACCTAATTTTTGCCCATGCCCTTTTTGCAGTGCCATTGAAACCTGGAACTGAGACTCCCTTGGTAAGCTGTTTATTGTATTAATTTATGAGCATAATATAATATCTACTTGGATTTGCATAAACATAGGCGTAATTGAAAATATTAATATGTACATACATTTGTGGGTATGGCTTCACATAATGTGGGTAGTAAATTATATCATTAAACTGCTTTAGGAGATAAATGAGCAATGCACCTGCTGTTGACTAAATGGGACAGTGGTTTCTGTTTAGTAAACGTTCTGACAATACATAAGCATAAATAATAATGATGAACTGTGTTATGAATCCCATTTGGATTCTTATTTCAGAAAATTTGGGAAGTATTATAAAAAAGCAGGCTTTTATAATCCATCCATGCCTGTTTCATTGATTTGATGTACTATATGCTTGTTTTATCCAATTGTACACTTTTCGAATAACATTCAGGTTCAACTACACTTTTAAGGTGAATTGCCTCTACCTTTCAGAGAACAGCACAAAATGGCTATTAACCCATTATGGACTAAGGTGCCCAGTAGAAAACCCACAATGCATTTCAACGCTGGCATCACATCGGTCTGTTAAGGGAGATGTAACTTGCAGGTCGCATCTGCCCCTAAGGGGTTAATGCTATTGTTTTTTTTTTCTGTTAGGAAATCTAGTTCCAGTATCACAGGAATAAATGAAGAAGAAAAATAATTCCTAACACCGGAAGAAGGCCCGTGGTGTGGGCAAAATTTCCTCGATCGCCTGATCCACCTTTGCCTGGATGTCCTCTCCCACGTCTCCTCCCACTCCCAAATTCTACCATGCCCCGCCAAATGCGCCACTCCGGAGAACATACCGCTAACAGCGCGGGTAACGGAGTGGTCTCAAAATCCCCCAGAGCCTTCACGGACATCAAACAAGGCAGAACCTGAAGCTCATCTAAGCCTGAACCTGCCCCTCACCACAGCCACCAAAGCCAACTGTGACTGCATTCCCCCGATAAGCATTGTATACATCAAAGACAAACTTGTACATTTTGTACACGTTCCAAAACTATGTGTTTTATATTGATTTTTTGTTGATATTTGTTTTATAAACGATGTCCCGTGTGTTCGTTTTCTTTTACTTCTGTGTGAATATCTTGCTGGTAAGAACGCGGCTGTAGAGCTGCTATAGTTTGTCACAGTCTTCGGGTCTGGCAGTGAGGTGTCCGGTGGTTTCTCACCGCAGATGTAGCCATGGTGGTGAAGAGCTTAGGCAGATGAGTAGTTCCATGGCAGTGTTTGAAGCGGGATGGAAAAATATGAGAGGAACCGAATCTTTGAGAGCATGCTGGAAAAAATGTGGCAATGTGTGGAAACTGTCCGTATGGGGACCAAGCATGCTGATAAATAATTATTTACTGACTGCTGCCTTTTGAATATGTGTATATCGCTCTGAATGAGTTCACCTTGAGGTTACTGAGAGTATTTCCTGCCGCTGCATGACTAATATATCTTTAATTCCTTGACACAAAATAGCAGGGAATTATCCTTCCATGATTTAATTTTACTACTTCACAGATTTATTGTATAGATACATAAATAAAGCACTCCTAGTTATATAATATTGAATGATATCTCAAAATTATGAGGTATACTAACAGGTGATGAGCCGTGCGTGTGATTATAGTCAAAGTCACAGATAAGAAAGAGAACTGCTGTTAAATACCAAAACATATTTTTCCTGTAGATCTCAGGTATTTGTCATTGAACTAGGTGCTCACAATAACACAATAACAATGCATAATACACCACTATGTCTTTTTTGAGAAAACACCTTTGAAACTAGTTGAAACTATAAGCAAGGCTAACATATCAGAGGATTAATTGGACAGATGTATCATGTTTAAAAACCTTTGGAAGACAAACTGGGCTATGTTTAACACCTGGTTGACACAAGCCACACAAATAACTGCAGACAATTTTTTTTTTCAACACTTATTTTTCAGTGTCTTGTGTTTTCTATTTCTTTGTTCATGTTGCTTCTGGTAGAGATATCTTCTGCTAACCTTAAGAACTGTAAGATATGCCATAAACTATTTCACAGAGTACTGAAGTTAAGTACTAGAATATTATCTTGTCACTTTTACAATTTTCACACATCACTGGTGCTTGGGAGTAATTTTGGAAGTGGTTATGAAGTAGCTCAAAGCATGAGTGTGTTTACGGCTACTGCTGGAAATTTCAGTCATATATCATATGAAAATACTGTACAAACTGTGAATAAAGATTTCGGTTCAGTGAGTTATGTTGCAGTGAACTTTATTTTTTTACAATCAATACCTTTGTTGTTTGAAATGACTTTTCTATGACTGGTACACATGAGCAAATATCCACTCTGTGAAATCTGCCTAGAAATGAATGGAAATTGTAAAGGAACCTATGGTAATCCTCTATTTTACAGCCCATTCATTTCCTAGTATTTAGATTACTGGGTAAATACAGCCACTTGTGTAAGAACTGTTTTGATTTCATAGGTGCTATAAGTACTACCATGAAACAAACATAAGTGCTATAAAAATATGTTTTACAGGATGTTTCATAGTACAAACCTAAAATCAAGGTAGTTGCCTAATAATTACACATAAGTAGCTGGTATTTACCCAGCTACTGGTGTCTTTAATGGGCTGTAAAATAGAGTTACTGAACCTACAGTATAGGCTTATTATTAAACATTTTGTACAAGTGTGTAGTGCATTCATATGCTCAATATAATAACAATATACGAACAGTATTTATTAGACGTCTACTGCTGTAGCCTATCCGCTTAGAGTTATGATCCGTGGTGTGTTCCGAGATGCTCTTCTGCATACTACTGTTGTAATGTGTGGTTATTTGCGTTACTGTCTGGCCATTCTCCTCTGACGTCTCTGACTGCAGAACTGCTGCTTACTGGATTTATTTTTGGGGTTTTTTGCACCATTCTTTGCAGACTCTAGAGACTAGTGTGTGTGAAAATCCCAAGAGATAAGCAGTTTCTGAGATACTCAAACCACCCTGTCGACCACCAACAAGCATTCCACAGTCAAAGTCACTTAGATCACATTTCTTGGCATGAACATTAACTGAAGCTCCTGACCCATATCTACATTGTATGCATTGCACTGCTGCCACACAATTGACTGATTAGATAATCGCATTAATAAGTAGGTGTGATAAAATAAAAATAATAATAATAAAGTGCTCAGTGAGTGTATGTATCTCTCTGAGGTACTTGAATGGATCTTGAGAAACAAAAGGAGTGATGTGTTTGAACAACACACCAGGTGCAGTGTAATACAATATGTGTAATACAGTAGCTGTTTTGCACTTGTTAAAGTGATGAATAAACAAAAGTGCCAAATCAAAAGTGGCATTTTTAAAATAATTAGCATCTACATGCCACTTGTTTATTTGTTCATTGTGAACAAGCATTGAGACTATTTACAGTAAAAATCTAATTTGCAAGGGCATATTAAAAGATTGTTCAAGATGTCAGTTATTAATGTTGTGTTTAAAACATTTGTGTTTGGAGAAAGAATATTTCTATTTATTTTTCTTGGGATAGGGGTGGCATTTTGCATATGTGGAAAGCTGCTGTGCCTCACAAAACACTTTAAAATGGTATAAGCCCACACTTTCCCAACAGTCTCCAAACACACATCCTTATCAACCATAGAATCATTTTCTGCAGCGTGTACATATACATTAGTTGTATAAAGAAATCACACTTCTCTTAACGAATCACTTTCGGTGGGCTGTGTGGCGTGATGTTTTAGAGCCCTATAGCTCTCGGCTCTTAAGCTATTCAAATGCTTTTTGTGCGAGTACGAGAAGCGGGCCCCTCTCTTGGCACAGGTCCACCAGGCTATAGCCTTTGATTCCGCCCAGGGAGGCAAACCTGCTTCGGATGTTGACATTAGAGACCCCGCGTCGGCCACAAGGCACCCTTTCTCCCTTCAAAGGATTGATTGCAGAGTAAATACAGTCCTGAGAAGTATGTGCCCACCTCTCTCTCATATGTCCTTTCTGCATCGTCTTGCGTCGCTCAATCCCCATGTTACATATGTGCAGTCGCTCGATACTCAGCAAAAATATAATGGCAACATATGTCCTTTTTTTCTTGCTTGGTTTCAACCACATTATGCACCACAGTCACATGCCACATTCAACTCCTGGGTGGGCTCGGCTCCCAAACTGTGTGCATCCCTTCTATTTACTTGTTCATTTTAAAGTACATCAAGGGCACATTTTCCTCTGCGTGCAATTAGTGTTCCAACTTAAGGCGGGTATGCCATTATATCATATTTCTTTGGAGACAGCTGGAATGGCCATCATTAATGCTGCGCACATCGTAAATGTCAAGACAGTTTTCAGTGCATATGATTCAGAATACCAAGCTTGGACAGTCTCAGGCGCTAACATGCCATGTATAGGGGATTATATAATGCATGTTAAAGTGGGTGTTTCAATGTGAGTTTGCTTTGTACGCACACGTTTTCCCCCAATTGATTACATATGTTCCCTAGGCTTCATGGACAGTCCCCAGACAGCCATAAATTACCATCACGTCGCAGAGGGGGCTGCCTTCCCTCAGTCAAAACGGCATACTGCTTTACCTGAATGCCCCCTTTGTACTGAGAGCCAATAAATAGCAGGGGGACCCACAGCCAGCGCTGTACAGTCAGAGTCTCCTCCACTGCCAAGACGAGCACCATGAAGGCTCAGGCTAGCGCTCTGCTGCTCGTAGCCTGCTGTCTGTGGACGGCAGAGGGGCAGGGCGAGCCCCCGAAGAAGAGCATCTGGGAGGACCCCATCCAGTTCAACACCAAGGCCAAGGACACCTGCACTATGATTGTGACTGGCCAGGGAGACCTCACCAAGCTCAGGGTCTCCTGCAAAAACCAGGACAAGACGTATTGGTGCGAATACGCCGGCAAGCCCCAGGTATGCCGCTCCTACAACAACAACCCCAGGCACTACTTCACCCAGATCATGTGGGACCTGCGGAAGCTACCCAACGCTTGCCAGGCTGCCAGGGTCATCAAGCCCCAGATGTGCAAGAGGGCCCCCGATGAGGCTCAGATGGTGTTCCAGACCTCCTGGCCCCGGCTCTTCACCCCAAGACCAGTGAGACCCACGCAGGAGAGGCAGCCGGCTAGACCAGAACAGCCCAAGCCAGAGGCACCCAAACCGGAGGTGCCCAGACCGGAGGAGCCCAGGCCCGAGGAACCCAGACCAGAGGAACCCAGACCCCAGGAGCCAAGACCTGAGGCACCAAGACCAGAAGCCTCAAGACCAGAAGCAGCAAGACCTGCCGCACCAAGACCCGACCAGCCCAGACCGGATGCACCGAAGCCGGAAGCACCAAGAGCAGTGGCACCGAAACCTGAGGTATCAAAGCCAGATTCCCCGAGACTGGCTAGACCACCACAGCCTAGACCACAGCCAGCCAAACCAGAGCCGGGCAGGCCACTGAGCAAAATCATTCCAGTCAAGAAGGTTTCTCCTAAACCCACTAAAACAACCCCAGGCAAAACGCCACAGCCTATCACCAAAGCGAACGCCAAGAAGATGGCTCAAGACTACTGCTGGAAGTCCCTTGAAGGAATCTGCGCGTATGTACTTGGCTGGTTTCAAAACTAAAAGTACAGGTGAGAAGTATGTCTGTGATTTCCTAATATAAACAATTTCCTCTGTTGGATTTGAATAATATCCAAAGTCCAGAATCCAGATGAACAAAATGTTAGACATATAGTTTTAATGCTTCTTCTGATATCTCCAGTGAAAAATGAAACTATTTTCATTAATTCAAGTGTTATACATACGTACTGCATACTGTAGGTATGCTGTGAAATCTGTGGTCTCAAACCATTCTTGCTGTATTTAAATCCTCCACACAAATTTTACTGTGAAGATTTGTTTTTTCTGTTTTGCAGATATAGATTCCCTGCAAAGAAGACTTGAAAAGTCAGACTAATTGAGTGCTCAGAGTGGTTTTCAAAGGAGAAAAGGGATCCATTTGTGGGTGAAAGTGACATCCAAGTACATTGTCTTTGTGTCGGACTTGTGACATTGCTGTCAATAAAATGTCTTTCCTTTTCACGGCAGACTATATGTTACCATGGTGTATCCCGACACGTGTGCCTCTCTGAATTTATTTTGATTTGTAATTCCTGTCAATGAAGTACAGATCTGTACTGGCTATTGTAAACTTACTTTGTGAACACACTGTAGGAAGAGGTACAGCTGGATAGTGACGATGTAACCTTTTACTTTCAAATGAACCTGGCTTGTACTGGTAGCCAGACAGTCTACTCATTGGCTTTGAGTGCAAAAGAACTATGGTAGTTCTAAAGCCAGGGAGATTTTTGCAATAGACACATACACGAAAGGAGAAAAGCAGTGTCAGTATATACATGCTAGATCACATCTTGTACAAATTCTAGTAAGTGAGGTGAAATGTTTTTCCTTGTGTTTTTCCAAGAGTAACGGTGACATACTGTGAGTTCTACCACTGTTGCATTGTAATTCTGATTCAAATGTAAAATCAATGGATGAATGTAAACTTGTACATGTAATAAATGTAGGCTGGATGATTAATTTCTTTCTTTGTTTTTGTCATTTTGATTTAAACTATTAAAAGAGGTCTCTACCTTTTCTGATGTGCTTTTTTGGCATAAACAACATTTCATCCATTTTAATCCTGGAATGCAGATATACTCCTAAATATACACTCACCGAGCATTTTATTCTGAAAATGTGTACTTTATTACACCTACTTATTCATGCGATTATCTAATCAGTCAATTGTGTGGCAGCAGTGCAATGCATACAATCATGTAGATATGAGTCAGGAGCTTCAGTTAATGTTCATATAACCATCAGAATGGGGAAACAATGTGATCTAAGTGACTTTGACTGTGGAATGATTGTTGGTGGCAGACAGAAGCGCCTTGTTAATAAGAGATGTCTGAGGAGAATGGCCCGACTGGTAAAAGCTGACAGGAAGGTGACAGTAACGCGAATAACTGCACATTACAACAATGCTATGTAGAAGAGCATCTCTGAACACACAACAAATCATAACTCTAAGTGGATAGGCTACAGCAGTAGCAGTCTAAAAAATAAGTCTAATAAATACCTAATCAAGTGCTCGGTGAGAGAATGACAGTTCATTATTGAGATAATGGTTGCCTTATCTAGGTGACTATTATCAAATGTCTCTATTGTTCATGCTTTATGATTATATGTATTCAACACGCTATGCAGTGTTCCCAAAGGCCTTTCGGTGGCGCTGTTGTACCAAGGAAGCAACTATCCTGTCTTGCCCAAATGGACTGACATTGGCATTGATTCAACACAACCATGCGCTGCATTTTTAACTGGTAAGCTTATGATTACATTTCTAGGATTTTTTTTCTATTTTATTATTAGCTTTTTGCACATTAGAATTAATTTTGCATACTCTCTTTTTACTGGTTTTATATGAAATCAGCAATCTAGCTGTGCATTTCATTATAATTACTCTGTAATATATTTATAGATTAATCTTGGGTACCGCCACATAGTTTAGGGTGCTGTTAAGAGGTGTAATTAATTCAAAAGGCATAATAATACTAATAATTCAGAATGAAACATCAACACTGCTTCTTCCAACTTAATTCACGTAATATTTGTTGTGAATCAGCTGTTCCATGAATGGAAAGGTGGACTTATTTCACCAGACACAGTATTAAAAATGACAAACATGTTTGACTGGCAACTTTCAATGTTTGTATAATCGTTCAATGCTCGTATTGTGCTGAAAGAATTTAAAGTACTTAATGGCACAGTGTGTTACCTGTTCATCAGCTTCAGCTCTAAGCATTCACAGTGTATATGAGGAAAAAAGACACCCAAAATAGTTGTCAAGGGTGGATTCAGAATGTCTGGAAAAACCAGAAGATTAGCCTTGTTGATCAGTTACCATCATCGACTGAGAATCTTTGGGGCTCATTTCCTGGATTTGTCTGACATTTGTTGCTTTGTGCTCACATTCCATAATGTGTTTGAAATGCATTTGCATGACACACCTTTCATTTTAGCAACGGTTCAGAACAATAACAGTAAGCATCTTAATTTAACCTGTGTTTGACCTAGCTTCACAATAAACCAAATGTCGCTTACTGTGCCTTGTCAAGTTTAGAACCGGAAAGTGCTGCATTAACTATTCCATCTGTGAATCATTATGCACCAGCAGCATAGCTACAGTGCTACAGGTACTGGCTACTGTTTGATCATGTACTGATGAAAATCCAATAAATCCAATGAATCCCCAATAAAGTACCACTTTTCCAATTAAACTTATAGCATGGAAACAGCCCACAGATTTATGATTCTGTCATGCAGTTTCAGAAGCTGTTGATCACCTTGACAGGGTAACATTCCTCCTTTCATTAACAATTGTTAATGAAGTCACTAAACATGTTCACGTTTTGCCACTCTTCCTACAGTCTCCCATGTGCTTTTCCGGTACACTGCAAATCTGTGTTTCTGATCCTACACATACTCTGCTTTCTAGAGAATTGGCAGTATATCAGTGAAAGTGAAAGGAAGACGACTTTATGGACACCCTCTCCAGAAGTACAAAGAACATCAATTCAGACTGAGAAATACCTTCTTCAAGCCAAAACAAACAACTAATGGTTATGCAAGTAGTACTTATATTATGTGTATTAATATATCTGTGTGTGTGTGTGTGTGTGTGTGTGTGTGTGTGTGTTTGTTTGTTTGTTTGTTTGTTTGTACAGTGCAGTGAAAAAGTATTTGCTGATTTCCTCGTTTATTGTATATTTGTCACACTGAATGGTTTCAGATCTATAGACACAATTTTATATTAGAAAAAGGGACCCAGGGTAAACACAAAACACATTTTTAAAATTACTATTTTGTTTATTTAATGAAAAGAAAGTTTTCACACACCCAAATCACCCCTGTGAAAAAGTCAATACCCCCTTAAACGTATTAACTGGTTCCATCTCCTTTAGCAGCAATAATTGCTTCCTATAATTTCATGTCAGTCTTGTACATTGCTGTGGAGCAATTTGAGCCCACTATTATTTGCAAAACTAATTCAGGCAAATTGGTCGGGTTTCAAGCATGAACTGCTCATTTCAGGACCTGACACAGCATCTCTGTCATGGTGACTATTCAGCATATTAATGCACCGCTGAGACTAAAGGGCCCACGGACATCCCAGTGATAATGTCTAAGGCACTGGCTAATCATTCACGATTCGTGACCTTCGTGAATTATAAGGTTCTGTTTGCATTCTGAGTAGTTTTGAAATATTGAGAACCGAATTCAATAAATAAAGCTACTGAAGTTGTATGTATGGCCAGTAGTCTGTATTAAAAAAAAATTCTATATTGCACTCATGACTATTGTTCATATTTATTTTTAAAACGAATAAAATGGGGAACGTTTTCTTAGGGTGTTTCTTAGGAAATTAACGGCGGTCAGGGTGATAGAGAAACCGTGTTTGATATATGGTCCTAAGGTATTTTAACTGCTGTTCTGTTAGACACCAACATTACATTTTCCAATATAGCCTACAACTACTCAAGTGAGTCAACGAGGAGAGAGTGTGATATTGTTTCAAAAACACCGCAGCTTTTTTGCAGTGGCCAAGTGAATTTAAAAGCATTTCAGCAGCTTCTGCTACTGTACAATGATATGCAAATACACGGTCTACAAATTGGCCGATGCGGACATAGGTCGCAAACAGAATGATCAAAGTGAATAAAGAATTGCGATTTTGTAGGCCTATATTTGCTATAGCCTATTATAGTATAATGATCTAATCACAACATATTTAGCACTAGGTCCACCTGCTGAAGATTGTTCAAAGTTATCAGGAAGGCAATGAACATAAAATCCCAGCAGTTATGCTTTTAGAACAGCAGTCAATGAGTAGCTTAATGAATGATGAAGACACTCCGAAGGGTGCCGTAACCGAGTAGGCTACAGTAGCCTATGTGTTACGCGAAATCATGCAGCACTTCCGACTAACCACATTTAGTAGGCTACAGCGTACCATTATCTGGTTAACAGAGGCGTTAAAACGCCCACCCTCTTAACATTCCTGCCGCTGATTAACCCGTCAGTTAAAACATTTCAAACGTCCCGACCTTCACATCGAGCTATGGAATGTAAAATAACTTGCATTGTGTTGTAAAATCTGGCGATCGGACGGGAGGTGGGCGTGTAGAGTTAGGTATAAATTCCACATGCGAGCTTCCCAGGTGTACAGGAACACGAGCATTCCAGTTTCACATGCATTTTCACTTACAGGTGAGATCAAATTCAACGACCCTAGAAGTTTGTGCAATAGCCTACTCCAAAGGTGTCTTATTCGTTTATATAGACTACTAGGAAGTTATTATCAAGTGATATATATATATATATATATATATATATATATATATATATATATATATATATATATATATATATATATATATATATAGGTTTGTCGAAAACTTGCTAATAATGAAAATGTTTTGTGAATATGTATAATAAAATAATGACATTTAATTTAATTATTGATCGTTCACAGGTGATTGCAGATTCATAGAGAGGACATGACCATCCTTAGCAACATCGCAATTGTCCTGGTTCTTGCCTGCATCGCTCAGCTCGTACTTGTTGCGGACTGTAAAGGTTCGGGTAGAAAAGGAAAGAAGGCCGAGCGAGGGACTGGCAGTGGGAACAAAGGAGGTGTGCCAAAGCCGCCTCCGAAACAGCCTGCTAACCGTCACGAGAAAGGACAGAAGACCCCATCTGTAAAGGGGGTATTCAAGGGCAGATTTTTAAGCAGAGACAAAACTCAATGCACCTGGGTAGCGACCGGCGAGGACGCGTTCACCCTTGATGTGAACTGCAAGAAAGGAGGGGACACTTTCGGTTGTGAGTACAAAGCAAGACCCTCAGCTTGCCCTGACTATGCGTCCGGCGTCAGAACCTACTGGAAACAGATTGCCCGTGCTTTGAAGAAACAGAAGGTTCTGTGCAAGGACCCCGCGGCGCTTGTGAAAGCTGGCATGTGCAAACGTGCCCCAAAGGACGCCCATTTCAAACTTAACGATAGACCAAGAAAGCCAGCAGAAAGTTCTACGGACTCAACTACCTCATCGGGTAAATCGTGCGCTGAGAGTCAGCAGCAGCGGGCAAAAGAATACTGCAGCACCTCGTGGTCAAGTGTGTGTAATTTGCTTTTCTCAATGATTGAGGGCGGTGAGGATTGTTGAGCAAACGATTATCCATGCTTTCCTGTTATTGCCAATGTTCAATGTCTTCCGAGTTCAATCTTGTTTTAATCCGAACAAATATAAAAATGTAAAGAGGAGATATGTATGAATCTGTATGCAAAGCAGAGGTCTTCCGCTGTGTGACGATCGTATAAGCAGAGGTGTTCCGCTGTGTACTCTTGTAGTCGCTTTATCTGTCCTTTATTTATAAGTTGTGATAACACAATAAATATTTTTATTTATTTTGTCATGTTCTTTTATATTTAGTAAAATGTCAAACATTAAGATTGGCGTCATATTGCGATATAGCCTGTGGCTCATCTACTGACGTAGGGGATATCTCGATCAGGGCCGTGTAGAGACTTTTGAGTGGTATGTGCACACCAGTAGAGTAACTATTTCACTACATAATTATTGTACATAATATGTATTTACCAAATGAATGAAAATTAATGATGGGAACAGTAATAATACAAATATTCATATTTATCAAATTACAGGTGCATACTGAGGCATTGGAGCAAAATGATGGGTCCTTCCCCACACCACACTGATGATTCATAGTATATTTCCACCACTTGTGGAGAAAAAAAGGTTCTGGAGTAGAGTTCAAAATAATTGCTTTTGTTTACAAATCTGTGCCTAATGGAATAAAATATACATTTTAGGTGTAAGTATAAATGGTAAATAGTTGGAATTTATATAGTGCCTTTATCCAAAGCGCTGTACAATTGATGCTTCTCATTCACCCATTCATACACACTCACACACCGACGGCGATTGGCTGCCATGCAAGGCATCGACCAGCTCGTCAGGAGCATTTAGGGGTTAGGTGTCTTGCTCAGGGACACTTCGACACAGCCCGGGCAGGGGATCGAACCGGCAACCCTCCGACTGCCAGACGACTGCTCTTACTGCCTGAGCCATGACATATAAGTATGTTCTCTCTATCTCACTCTGAAATCATAAATACACACTGCTCCAGTTGCAGTGTTTAAATGTACATCACATGACAAAGGATTTAGTAAACCTGTAAAAAGCAGTACTGGTATTTGAAAGCATAGCTTTTCACTGGGTTGCGCGCAGAGGATCTGTGAGATTAGATCAGTCCATCATGTAAGTACCTGTAAATCCTCTGGAAGATATTACACCTACTAAGGGTTGATGGGTGTGACCACATCACTTCTTCCAAAATATTTCAGTTGTAAATGTATTCCCCGTTCTCATACATATACTTGCATAACACACCCTTGTCAAGGGCTGTTTGAGTATCTAGTGTATGGTTCTTGGAAAAGGTCAAAATTCTGAGAATGCGAATAGAGGGCAAAGAGGAAATGAAGAAAAAACAGGGTTGGTCATTTTTAAGGGTGAATCAGCATGTCTGATAAAGGTTCCATTGTCAATGGAAAGAATTTACTCAGATTTGGAAAGGTTCCAAAGGTTGGCTGAGGTTTGTTTTTTGGTAATAGCTCAGATGTGTTTGTGTACTTACAATATTTTCACTTTTCATAAATGGCCCAATCTGAATAGACAACTAAATGGTATGTTTTTTTATGTTGTAAATATGGATTTTGGGCTTCCTATTTCCACATTTGTATTACTTAGAATGAGACATTTTTGCAGAATGTCCTCAAATTAAATTAAACTCGTAGGTATACTGGCATCTTTGTCATGCTGGGACAATGACAATGACAAAGCCTTGGGCACATAAGGTAGTGAATGTTAGTGAATTGTTAACAAACAGAAAAGTATCATTTCCCGTACTTGTGGAAACTGATCTATTCACATCTGTTTCCTGACTAGCACAGGCGGCATTCCATGCCAAGCCATCACTGTGTCTCACAGGCATGGAGACGGTTGTTTAACACCTGGATTTCAAAGGTCAAAGGTGCAGACAGCGATTACTTACAGGGAAGTATAGAGGGGCAGAATCACCTACTATTTGAGTATATTAAATGAGATTTTGATCTTCAGAAATAATAATACTGTTAGCATCACTGGTTTTTAGTGGTTAACAGCATGTATCTGTGCACTTATATATTTAAAAGCAGTTGTAACCTCCAGACCCCTTACCCACAGTTGCACAGTCTTTGGAACATCTTGGATGTCATTGTTTATAAAGTAATGGCCTGGTTCATACTCCCATGAAGGGATTGTTCACTTTCTGGGATTATTGATATTATTTTAGTTTTGGTGTATGCTTTCAACTGACCAAGAAGGTTTTTGTGCAATCAACAATATATTTGATACTTGCCGAAACCTGTCAGCTTTAACCAGACTTCAGTGTGAAGTATCTAAAATGAAAAAATCAGTGATACTCAGTTATTCTGTTGAGATCAGAATGTTTGGAAGTCTTTCACACATTGATATGCTTTGCAAGCAAAGAGCAGTGAATAAGATCTACTGTGACAGAATCAATATGGAAAATGTTTGTCTATGGGCATCTTATTACTGATGTATACCTGTAAATTGACATCAAACAATGTTCATTTCACTTTCATGTTGGTACAGGTATGAATTTAATATTTCATGCATATGACTTTATTGCTTATCTAAAGTGCCTGGAAAGGTTTTGGTGACCCAGCAGCAAACTCAAGACCAAGGCAGGCTGATGACAATGGTCTTTCCCCAGGGGACTCCGATTTGTAGTTTTTAACAGTATATTATCCTTTTATTTTATCAGGTGAGACCCATTGAGATTTCCATCTGATTTTCATGGGAGCTCTGGCCAAGTATATTTATATTCTGAAGTAAATTATTTTCCAGACTATTTCTTTCAAGTCAAGTGACAAAGTATTTATTCATAATCATCATGGTCCTCAGTACTGACACACTAAAAGGAATCTCCAGTACCATTCTATTAGCCAGGCTTACATTTTCATCATTTGTCAAAACCCTCCTCCAGGAGTCTGTTTGTCCATCTGTCTGTCAGTGTCAGGCAAGCAGACACATGACCCATGGACTTCTCAAATGAGAGAGCTTAATGATTTTCTCTGCTCAAGAAATTATTGAAATACAACTCACAATGTGTTAGGTAAGAATCAAATAAAAGTGTGGAACCACAGATACTTTTAGTTAACAGATGTGGTTTAGTCTTCTGAACACCTTTGGGATGTTCCAGCAGTGCATTATTTTAGCATTTGTCACTGTTTGAAGTACGTCATACAAAATGCCACAGACAAATCTATCCAAAAGATGTTGGACTGGAAAGGTTTGTAGGATTAAAATGCGGTATTCTGACTTTCCTTATGTAATACTGACCCACTTGCACTGCTTACTGAATGTTCAAATTCATATCATGCATATACTGATTGGACACCATCATGTACTGATTGAGTTTCACCACCTGCAAACCTTGTCTATAAATCTAATGGGACATATGCTTGAAAATGTGAAACATTTGGAATAACGGGCATGTGTGAATAGGACATAGAGCAAACAGTCATTGCTGTCTATTATGCCATTATAGCTGATGCATGTTAATGATATAAATGGTAAATGGTAAATGGTTGGCATTTATATGGCGCCTTTATCCAAAGAGCTGTACAATTGATGCTTCTCATTCACCCATTCATACACACACTCACACACCATGTGTTTCTCTGATTCATTGTGTATATTTGACTCAAATGTACTATCCATACTGCAGTCCAGATTATTTCCTGTACTGTAACAGACCAGTGATGCTATCTGCAATCTGTTCTGTGCATATTACAGCACAGGTGATATGCACAGGTGTGCTTTTCATTGCGTTGGGATTATTAACTGGGCATTAACCCAGATACACGTTAATAATCTCACCTCTCTCATACAATGAAAGTGGACTACAGATAGTATAGATGGTTGGTCAGGAGGTTGCGATTGTGCGAAAGACTTGGTGAAATCCAGGTTTGTAACATTAAACCCCATCTAATTTCTGTTGATTAAACTGAGTGTGTAAATATACAGGGTGAAACCCATTCCCTCTGCTTCAGCAGGTGTCTCCTCGGTTTTCAATTCAATTCAATTAAACTTTATTTGGATGGCTCTTTTTATGAGATAAGGTCACAAAGGTGTCTTACAGTTGAAAACAAATTGGACAGAAATCCAGGCATGAACCCCCAAAAAGTGAACAGTTGTTGAATTCCAGGTTTGTTGCAAAAAACCCCAGCACGTTAAACCTATGACCCTTAGTTCCACCCAACCCCCTACACCTTACTGACCTCACCCCAACACACATGCAGGCACAGGCACACATAGCCCCTACTCAAAATGGTTTGAAACAGCTGGTAGATGCATTTTACACCAGGGAGGCCATCTAACTCACCCATACCCATTTCTACATGACACTCCCACAACCCCCACCTCCTATACAGAAGTGGGAGGGGGAAATGACGGACATATGTATGTCTAGAGAAGACAGAGCACAATCTAAATCACAATAAACAGCACGTTCTCACTGTGTTCAGTTCAAAGTAGTATTTGGTGGACATAATGCAAAATGCTTTAGAAAGCAGGCGTCATTGTTTGCAATGGCACTCTGAAGACAAACTCCCAAGAAGACTGAGATGTCTGGGTTCATGGCTGTAGGTGGGTTCGTGAGTGGACTACATGTGGGCAGACAGAAGTCTCCCGCAAATTGGCAATCTGCACCACAGGCAGAAGTGTAACCTCTATTAGATTTACTGCCACATAACAAAGTGACCTTTCCCACCCACAGATGATCCCTTTAATGTTTGAGCCCAAAACACATGTCTTTAGCCAGTATTGTCCCTGCTCGCAAAGGGAGGTCAGCACTCTTGACATTTTGATCCCCACACACCTCACTGTGTTAAGCAAATAGGCTTTAGCATTTCACAAGCAGTCTATAATTCTCCACCGTTTCATTGTAATAAATAATCACATAGAGCCAACAGCACTGTAGCATGTCTAGCCTAATACTTTTGATTAATAAGGAAGGTTCTTTGACCTCCAGAGAAAGAAACCTATGAATATTTGATCCACAGATAATCGGCATGGTCAGCTGTGGGTCACCATATGCGATTGCTGACTAAACCAGTAATGTTTGGTGAAAACTACTATGGTGAGTGAAGTTTCCAAAGTTCAGTTTTTTCTCCTTTCATTCTCAGTTTTTTTTTTTTGTGATCTATCCTACAAGAGCAATGTAATTACAGTAAATTTTATATAGGTAGATACTCCTTTGAGCCTCTCATTCTCATTGCCTCCAGTATCAATTATGAGAATAAACTTACATTTTATTATTACAAAACTAATCTCAAACGTAGTCTATGGAATGTCCCAGTGCTGATGCCAAGTGAAGGTGTATCAGGTTGTCACAGAGACAAGGTGTTTACTCTTAGGTACACTGCTTCCAGGTGGAACACATTCCTTTCCCAAGCGATATGATTGGATGAAAGCAGAGATCATATCATTCTCAAACCAATAGAATTCTTAAACTTTAAATCAGGAGATAAAAATGGGTGTTAACTAATAATCAGGAGATTTTTTGAACGCAATTTTTTTATTAACAACTGAATTAAATGCTATCAATTGCTCAAGGGTTACAATTGCTGCCAAGGTTATTCTGTTTCCACATTCACAAAAATGAGATTGAGTGCTTGCGCTGCTTTGAGCGCTAATATGAGCGCACATTTATTGTACTACTTTGAGTGCTAACACGAGCACATATTCATTACGATATTGTTTAGAATAATTTATGCAAGCATTCTTTGAAAGAAGCATATTTTGAATAATTTTACACGCTTGTATTGCACTTTGATTTGATCTAATGGCAGTTAAATATATTTTTTTACTGAATTTAGAAAGTTTCAATGTTGATAGCAACAAAGGTTATAATAAATACTTCCTCACTAAATGAATGTTGAGCTTATTTTGTCCATTCAAAAATTGTAATTTACTGTTTATTTGAAAAGTTAGTATTGAAATGAAATATCTTTGAATTGCATATGAGAATGCAGTATATAATCAGTTAATAAGCAGTGCTTATTAATTCAATTTCTGCATAATTCTAACAGAAAATATATAAAAAACAGCAGGTTGTTAAAAAGACCATCTGGGCCAGAATTCTGGGTAAGATGGATCGATCTGTTGAAACCGGCATGGAACCCCAGTTTGTGGGAGTTATAGAGCATGGGAAAATGAGATTTCTGCCAGAAATAGGCAGCACTTCACAGATTAGAAGGTGCTGCCAGGTTCATATCTCTTCTGTACCCTTGCCTAATCATTACCCACAGTCCTGTGCTGGAGATGGTCTGGAAGTAACAAGGCCCTGGTGGCACTATCAGTGAGACCTGGCATTCACAGCCATTTTAATTTCACACGGGACCGTACTGGAAATGCCCGCAGGCCTCTGAGAGGCGAATGACGCATCCAGTGAGTCACAGTTTCTTACTCTACCTGCACATACTGGTAAACTGCACAAATGATTAAGGCTTCTGATTGATCAGAAGTATTTATCCTGCAGGCCTGCTCCTGGTAGGATCTGCTCCGCTGGCTTTGTAAACATAAACTATGTCTTCCATGTGTCGCCTGCATGTCAGGGCTTGCTGAAACGATGCAAATACTTCCGCCACCCTCTCAAAACACCTTGTATCCACTGTTTAAGGCAAAGCTAAGGTAGTCATTCAGAAAGATGTGTAATATATGTATATATTCAATACTCTTTCCAGTACTACACCAAAAACAAAAATATATAATCCCGATCCAAATTTTGTGAGGTCTCAAAAGTTTTTACCAATTGATTGAATTAAATTTAAAATAATTTCACATGAACCACAAGATCATAGTTATGTTCATACTTAGAGGTAGCAAGAGAATGAGCTGGGCTGAAGGTTTGAGGACTTAGGAGAATTAAGGGCCAGATGTACAATTTTCAGGTTCACATATGATGCATTCTGCCCGGGAAACATACGTCTTATGTATGAAACTGGCGCACGGGGCTGGAACCTCAGTATACGTGTCTTCTAGATGAGTCATCACACGGTGTGCTTCTCTCCTGAATGCATATGCATCTAAGGGTGGATCGCGCAAATAAAGGGCAGCCATAAGTGTGGGTGATTATGTATTCCGCTGAATTTACTAAAATTCACGCACTTAATGACGGTCAATTTGTGCGTTAAATCTACACTATTTCAACTCCATCATCAAACAGGACATAGCCTTCATCAGGACATTGTTAGAAATAGAGCATGCTCAACTGGCATTTCTAAAATAATAAAAACACGATTGTGTTTTTGTTTTGATTGGTTATCCTCCAAAACTGGGAAAGACTTCTGTGACAAACAACCAGCCATACAATTAATTGCGCTTCTGGGAGAAGTTAAATATGTCATGGAACCTCTGGCACACAACGTTTCCATTCTATCCTGGCAATAGTCAAGCGCATTGGAACGTTATGTCCCGCATTTTGCATTTATTCAAACGACAATAGCTGCCACAGCTGGAATATGTACGCATTTTGCCCTGTGCTGGATACACTTCAACGTAGCAGCCAATAGATGGATATCGGCACACGCAATGAAGATTTTCAGTGCAGTAACACGTGTTTTAACTGTGCTGTTTAAGATCTGCCTCATTCGTAAAGCGCGGTTCCTAGGCAGTCCCATTCGCTGATTGCATAATGAGCTGTAGCCTTCGCCTAAGGCCACATTTTGTGTTGTGAACTCCATGTAGCCTTCATAAATCTGCCCCTTAGTTTACGGCCTTAACATAGTATTACATAATACACTCTTCAATCTCAAAGCACTTGTCACTGTGTCCACTCTACATAATATTGGTTTATCACATTTTAGTTCTACAGATAGAAAACTCTAATAATTTGTCCGATACAGTATCATCAATCTTTCCACATGAAAGTATATCCTGAGGATATCAAGAAATGTACCTCATTCCTGAACTATCCAGATTTTGTGAACATACATCAAACGATGATGAAGATGAGTATTCCCCACAGCACTGAAGGATGTGATCCAGCATGCTGGATGGAACAAACGGGTGCCGAAGATCTTGTGGGCTAAAAGTTTTTGTGGAAACTTGTAACCAAACATTGAAGGATACCGTGTACTGTACGTTGCAAGCAATTACTGGAAAGTGTACTTCATGTTATGTTGTGAAATATGCAGTGTTGAAACGGGACCACAGGACAAAAAGACCTAAAGCACTCTGTAACTGAGAATTGTGTACCCTCGTGTAAAATCCAGCTATGAGCAGCTTGAAATTACCTGCTAACAGCTGTTTCAAAACCTAGCTTGAGCCATTTCTTTCAGCAGGGAACATGTGTCTTTAACCCGGAGGGAATGCTTCATAATGCTTGTATTCCGTGGTTGGAACAGAATAAACTGTACTTTGAGTGGTCCTTGTGTGGTCCTTTCTCTGTACTGTTTAAATAATTGCCACATCCAGTATACTTACTATTAACATAGAGAGCGGGAAATGTCTTTATCACTTCAGAAATTAAGAAACTTCCAATGCAGTTGGAAAGATTTTATCTCAAAATTAATTCAAATTTGCAACTGTTCTCTCTGGGCATCCTTGCAAAAGAGAATACATTCTCAATGGTCCTCCCCTGGTTAATTCAAGGATTAGAAAAATGACTGGTTTGGAAGGAAATGAACAGAAGCATCCTTCTACTATAACACCGTGTGATTATGCCTATCATCACACTTACTCAAGAGATTATGAATTATTTTGCCACAAATACGGAACAAATTTCACAAAGAAAATAAATGTTGTCTATTAGTGCAAAAGATACCAGTTGGCTATTGTATCCTTATGCTTTGTTTTCTTGAGGTTAGGGTTGGGTTTCTATTATTTGTCTGAAAGGGATTTATGTGCCTTTCATTTAATTTCAAACAATATCTTTTTCCGCCACCCCACCACTTCCTTTAGTGTCTATTTTGTGTTCCGCTGCTTGCTTAGATCTATTAATCTCTCAAAATGTTTTATTCTCTGAAGAAGAGAAGCTTGTGTTAGCACTCACCATGTAGCTTCAAGTTAAGCAGGTAAGAACAGATCAATTCAGGAAGCGGGGGAAGCATCTGAGGACAAAGCTGTTTTGAGTCGATTGTTCACAATTGAAACACAATTACACTTTTCATTCCCAGAACCTATTTAAAATATAATGTATTGAATTACATTCATTCACTTGAACAAAACCCAACTCTTTCTGATGCTCCAGGGCTTTTCAATGATATTAGTGTTGAAAGCATCAGATCATAAATCATTGATAGTATCAAGTTTTCACCTGAAGCGTACAACTTTTCAGGCCGGAGGACGATGTGTTCCAGCATGAAGTGAACGTTGAGCATGAGATGGAATGACACTTAGGGGGATGGATTTGCTCTACCCTGGAGGTGACTTGTGAAGGCCAGTGTATTCATAGAGGATGTCTGCACTGGAACCAAGGGTTATTGAGTTTACATTATCCACAAAATGAACTTCAAGAATACTACCAGAGACACAATTGTGTTTCTCAATAGGTGCCTCATGAAGTGGCCTCTGGGGACAAGAGTAGCTCACGTGGCAGATGAAAACATTCTCTTGAAGTTTTGTTTGTTCAAGAACACCTCAGTTTGGGGAGCTGGGTCATAAAGCACCTTCTCCTGCATTATGACAAATGTTTGGACATTAGAAAACAGTTGAACACATATTGCGGTCACGTCCATATAGAATTACATGAAAGGAACTCCCCAGGCAAGAGAATGCACAGCCTGCCATGGTGAATCTATCCCAATAACATAGGAAGTGAATATGAATGAGTGTAGTTGCCTCATGGCCTTTTGAACTGTCAGTCTGCCTGTGTCAAAGGCAGGCTTTGATTCGAATTCACTGGCTACAACTCTATGTTATGCAGAATAGGCAGGGGAAACTGAAACATCTGGTCAAATTTCAGGTTAAATGCAGAGCCAAGATGCAATTTACATTACAATCAAATGCCTGATCATATAAATGAGAACAGTAACTGAACACATTTTCCATCAGCATTATATTACATTACAGATTAGACTCTGAGAGCCAAAATGGCTGCCTGCCGCGTTCATGAAATGCCCCCTGTCAGATAGAGCACTGAGCAACAGATAGTAGAACTGCAATCTTGACACAAACACACATTGTATGCTAAATGAGCATATTATACATTTTGTTTGAAAAGACAAGTGCATATGCTCAATGAACAGAAATCGTTTGTCTCCTGTATTACTCAGAAATAAAGGTACAGAAAACGTGCCTTAAAACGTAAAAAAGGTTGTAGCTGGGGCGATACCCTATAGGTGCATACAATTGTACCCATAGCCAGCGATATAGAACTATTTTCTGCCTTTTTTGATTGGAAAACATACTCATTTGTACCTAAAGGAAACATTACTGTATTTTCAGGGTACGTTTGGGAAATGTGATCCTTGAAGAACAAAAATGTACCTCCAATGTCCAACCTTAACTTAACGAGGAATACTCCCACCTGAAAGGTTTTTTCACAAGAATATTTCCGCACATAACATGCTCATACAGAACACTCATATAGGGCACTCCCACTCTACAAACTCCCTAATCAACCACACTCATGAGACCACACCCACTGTGCACACCCCCTCATAGACCACACACACCGAGAACACTCCCACACAGAACACTCACTTGTAGTCCGGGCAGGGTTTCCTAGGAAACTGTTGTTTTGAAGGCGGAGTCGGCAGCATTACCTCTGTGTCATCTGAGGTGGCCTGACTCACCTCACTGCAATACGGCTCCTACTATTGGCTGACATGTACGATAAAATCTGCAACAATTAAAAAATACACACTGGAATTTCCTGCGCTGCATAGTCTTCTGAGGAAAGGTTTTTGAGCTGAGAGATTTTTAAAGAGGCTTACGGTACAGATTGGCACACGAAGTGTGCACATGACTCCTGCGGATTTACTAGCTAAACAAATATTTCATTGTTGGTCACAGCCATGTATTGAAACTCTAAACTTTCTATGTGAAATGAAATGTAAATTTATTTAGCTGATTTTATACGCATTATGAACAGGCCACCTTTTGAGGGGCAGTTGCTCACAGTAAGAAAGGGGCACACAGTCCAAGAAAAAATACGACATCCAGTTATTGCACAGAATATGTTTTACCAAGATAAATTAATGAAAATGAATGACAGCAATGATAAAAGAAATCTTTTAAAATCAAATCAAAGGGGTACATCGGGCACTTGGGGCAAAAGGGGTAGGTGCTCAGGTGCCCAGATGCTCCTTCCATATGTGACTCCATCACCAATTGGAGTCCCCGGTACTCATTACAGAAGGTGTAACTGATAATTGGTTGATTATTAAAGCACGTGTGTGGTAATAAAAGTGTCAACCAGGTCAGGCTGACAGTACTACAAGGTTATTAGCCTGCCAAGTAAATCTACCGGTACAGTAACTGTAGAGGCATTGCTTACAGGTGCAGAAGAAGCAAAAGAAAATGAGGCATGTTCTTGGCATTGTCCCTTCCTGGATTGACGGAGTACATTGCAGAGGTGGGATAGGATTACAGTCTCAAATTAGAAAAGGAAATCTCAATCACCATCATTTTAACTTGAGCACAATTCTGAAAGCTGCTATCTCCATGATTATGAAGTGTTATCATTATACCTGAATAACATAGAGTTGGTCAGACTTTGTCAAACATCAGAATAGCATCAGCTAAAGGCTATGTGCTGTTTAAATGACTAGCTGGCTGAACTAATCTGGCCATGTCTAAACTGTATCCGTGCTACTGTCCTGCATATTTTGTAGGTCTCTGGGTCATGACCCAAAGAACTGGCCTTTTGACTTAAGTTAATTACACAACTCAGGACAGAAGAGACATCAGAAAAATCTTCTGCACTCAGGATTACCAACAATGACCCGATGGAAACTGGACAAAGCTGAACATCAATAGTATGATTTCTACAGTTCTAACAGCTCAACAGTTCTAAGGACAAATGTAGTAGCTGAGAGAGTAACTAATGGAACTACCCAAAGCATTTACATTTTCAAAGAACAGATCTCACAAGCAATTTACAGTCACTGAGCACTTTACTGGGTATTTATTAGGCTTATTTTCTTTACTTATTGGTCTTCTGCTGCTGTAGACTATCACTTAGAGATTTGACTCATTGTGGGTTCAGAAATACCACTGTTGTAATGTCTGGTTATTTGCGTTACTGTAACCTTCTTGTCAGCTTTGACCAGTCTTGCCCTTCTCCTTGACCTCTCTCGTGAACAAGGCGTTTCTGCCCGCAGAACTGCTGCTCATTGGATGTTTTCTGTTTTTCACACCATTCTCTGTGAAATCTAAAGATTGGTGTGTGTGAAAATCCCAGGAGATCAGCAGTTTCTAAGATATTCAAACCACCCTGTCTGGCATCAACAATCATTCCATGGTCAAAGTTGCTTAGATCACATTTCTTCCCCATTCTGATATTTGGTCTGAAAAACAGCTGAACCTCTTGACCATGTCTGTATGCTTTATATGCATTTAGCTCGCTGAGTATATAAACTCTAGATTCAGTCAATAGCATGTACTGTATGTAACATGAGTAATAGTCTGGACTTTCTTCATAAAACAGTATAAGGCAGTGGCAGCAGAAATACTTACTTTCTCATCCGAATCTTGTTAAAGCACGCCTTTTTGGTGCACACCCAGAGGAAATGATTAGATAATATTGCTTGGGGATTTCATCATCTGAAAGAGCCATCTGGCACCCCATTATATAATTGCTGTCTTTCTGAAACAGGAGTAGACCAGAGACTGCTGTTACAACAAGAATCCCAACTCATCCCCTATTCTACTGACACATTTCCATCAGTTTGGAACATTTTGTTCTCTTTCTGGCATTGATAAGGAAAATAAGATCTCTCAGATTGAAAATATCCCGTTTCTGAACATATCTAGGTGTAAATTCAGGCTCTGATAGATGAGCAAATATTAATATGCTGCTCTGATAAGATACTTGGTCCAATGGCATCATCAGCATCTCATAACTGATCTTTGTGTGCTGTCTGAAGTCAGAGAAGAGAATTGCAAACCTCAGATTGCTTGTGTTGATTTCAAAATTAATTGTTGACTGATAGCTTGTTATGCTTCACATCATTTGCCAGCCATGTAAAACCAAACCAGAAATATAAATTATAAGTTGGTATAAAGGAACAGAGACTCTTCAATGACACTCAAAAACCTTTGTGTAATATAGTACAAAGGGAACCATTTTCTTATCACAGTATTTTGGCGTCATCTAGTGGCTATATTTGAAACCTCAGATTTTGTGAAGTTTTGGGGGAGGAATAGATTTTTTCCAGTATGACAAATAATCAGCAGCATAAAAGTGTAATATGTTTTGTCCTTTGTGAACTATTGTATACTGTATACGTATTATTGCAGGTATTATTTAATTATTTGCAGCACCTTATATTACAAAACCATCATTATTTGTGATGCAAATCTTTATTATTCGTGCAACCTCTGTTTATGGACCCTGATGATTGAAATAAAACAGCATTTATGCTGTTAAAAACATAATAAATTAAAAAGCCTTTTTAACAGGAAATACTTTATTAAATCACATTACATTACATTTCACAGCACAAAGGTTTCAGTGTTAAATTATTCTGACTTTGTCTGTTGAAGAAAAATGCTACATATAGTGAGCATTTCAGAATTGCAATACAATTTTCTAAAATTCACAAGAAAGTGCATCTGCAGTGCAAACCCTAAAACAGAATAATTAGCAATGGAGTTGATACAAATATGACATACACACAGTGAGCACTTTATTAGGTAGACCTGTACACCAGCCTGTTAATGTAAAAGTGTAAAAAGCAAATCATGTATGAAAGCATGCAGACATGGTCAAGAGGTTCAGCTGTTGTTCAGACCAAATGTCAGAATGGGGAATAAATGTGATCTAAGTTGACCATGGAATGATTGTTGGTGCCAGACAGAGTGGTTTGAGTATCTCAGAAACTGCTGATCTCCTGGGATTTTCATGCATAAGAGTATCTAGATTTCACAGAGAATGGTGTGAAAAACGAAACAAAAAACATCCAGTGAGCAGCACTTTGAGAAGGGCCAGACTGGTCAAACCGCAGAGGAAGGAAACAGTAATGCAAATAACCACCTTACAACAGTGGTATGCAGAAGAGCATCTCTGAACACACAACGCGTCAAACCTCTAAGTGGATAGATTACAGCAACAGAAGACCAAATAAGTAAAAAAAATCAAGTGTAATGAATACCTAATAAAGTGCTCAGTGAGTGTATATTTTTCCATAACTCAAAAACTAGCGCTAAAATAACAATGCAAAACCAATAAATAATAAATATGCAAGAAACAAACCATAGATAAGTAAAACAGAGCACAGTACATTGCTCTGACTGAAGCACTCTGGATAACATATGATAGACCTAAAAGATGGACAGAGCTCTGTCTCTCACTGGCAGAGACGTTAGCCGTCATTACCGCCACTGAGATACTGGAGAGCCTTCCTGTAATCACCAGATGTGTCCTCCTGGGAAGAGAAAACAGTAGGCCATAGTCAGCATCGCTGAAAGACCAGCCTAATATCAGAAAAAATGCAGAATCCACCACACAATGACCATTATGAGCATTAGACTTGAGGTTACATTACACACATTACAAATGCTTAGCTCTTATTCACAGTGACTTAACATCACTGTAACAAAACAAAACTGCAGAATCCCCAGGATGGCACAAAGGCTCATTAATAATCAATTAATGTAATGTTACCCTAAACAATATGTATTATAACTAAAGAAAGTACCACTGAACAGGTAAACCTATTTTTACACAGGTATAACTATAAAAGTCGTTCAAAGTAAATTCAAAGAAAAGATAAAATATTAAAATATCTAGATTTTTGTAGGGTTGTCTAGAGGAGGTCAGGGGAGCTATGGTGCAATCTGAAGAGGTGATTCTGCAGTCTGCGTTAGAATGTGGATGAGCAGGGTTTCTGCTGTTCTGGCTCATTCCACCACCAGGGGGCGAGAACGGACATGAGATGTGACCTGCAAGCACAGGTAGTCATGGCTAGGTGCCAGATGCCCGGAAGTTGGTTGGCAGGCAAGGTCTGATGATCTTTTGAAGATATAGTGGAGCTGTCCTTTTAGATGACTGATAGGCTAGCACCAAGGTTTTGAATTTGATACAGCTAGCACAGGTAGGTCTACAGGTGTCTCAACTATAAAATATTTGTTTAAGTTAATGTTTGCTTGGCAAGTGAAATCTTCGTATTCAATGGGCAAATCTTGAAATTAGTCAAAATGTCTTATGTCATTGGTCAATATTTTTGTCTTTTCTTTACTCCAAAATGTATTTTTTAAGATAAGATTTTAAGTCTCAATATAAGTCTAAAATACAGATTCTCAGAAGGTAGTTTGCAAATAAACATTTACCAATCTTCATGGTAAGGATATATGGTATGTATGGTATAACACACACACACAGATACACACACACACAGGGGTAAGGGGACACCTGGATCGTGTTGTACAGAGAGCTTTTGTACATCCGTTTGAACTCTGCTCTGATGTCCAGCATGTCTATTTCACTCCGGGACACCATGATTTGGATCAGAGTCTCGTCATCAGTACCAGCTCTCTGTGCAGTGGGCACAATGTACAACTCTAACTAACCCACTAAATTTCTAAACACAAGGATGCATGTTTGAATCCTGCATTGCTTTTAGACCCTTAAGCAAGATACATACACACAATACTTATAAAACATCCAGCAGAATAAATTAATAATATGTAATATTACACACTATGCATTTTGCCCTGGGGCTGGGCCAGGCAGTTAAATTGAATAGTTAAAGAAAATAATGAAACAAGGGGAAAGCACAACACTGTATTATATTCTGATTGCCTGACCAGAGATGCTAAAGATTCTATAGCATTACATAAACTAAATGAAAAACACACTATAGCCACTGGCTAAGTAGAATGCACATCCATGGTCAATAGTAATTTTCTCTTCTTAAAGGATTAATAATTATCATGAAATGACTGGTGATAGAAAAGGGCAATGCTTGATATGAATGCTTATTTATCATAAATAAGTGATATTGAAAAGGAACATACCCTCATGGTATGGTAGAGGCTTTCTGCAAAATAGGCTGGCACACTCCTAGTACATTTCACTATGAAAAAAATATGAATTTTATCATTTAATCATGAAAAACCCCAAATGACTTTTCCCACTTATTAACTCAATTATTATTCAGATACATAAATAACTGAATAAGGTTTGTACCAAATATTACCATAATATTCAAGCTTTGCATCAAGACAACACGGTGCTTTTACACAGAAATTTAACATGTTAAATAATCTGCAGTAAACTATTTGTATCTTTGCTTTGTTTTTATGAAAACAGGGCTTGCATTTCCATCTCAAGCACCTGCAGTACTCACCTACAGCCAGGAGCAAGTCCTGCAGACCCCCTGAAGTCTCTCTTTCAATACTCTCTTCAATTTCATACCCAGAGAGCTTCTTGTATGCGACAAAAACTGTTGTGAACACACACAAGTGAAATATTTCCATATTTTGTCAATGTATGCTTATGTGAGCTTCATATATCACAAGGAACAATAATGATTAACAACAATGATAACAATAAATAAATGACCCTTTTCAAATAGCAATGTTTCGCCAGGTCATTGTTAGCATGTGCTGTGAAAGATTTATAATGATACATTGCAAAATTCTTACATAATAATAATGAACACATTTAGGCAGTAAACCTGCCAAAATGTAAAGTCTGCTACTAGTAGTTTAGGTTGCAGCAGACTATGTATTAAGATACTCTACTAGCTGTATTTGGCATATGTAATAGGGAAAATATTAGACATAGACAAAAAATATTACAACAGTGACCCCTTGTGGCCACAATTGTGTGCTTGTTCATGCTGTGTGGATTTTATTTGTTCGGCTCACAGCCAACAAATAAAAGCCTAAATGCTTAATGGATAGGTTATTCACATTTGTATTTGCATTAAAAGTTCTGCCATACATTCTGATATATATGTTGCAGACTATTCAAGTGAGTTAATTACAAGAACCAATAACCAATAACAGCCATAAAGACCAGGGTGAGGCTTGGTGAGTATAACATGCTATGAGAACATACCTTTCCTCAAGTGTTCTGTGCTTCTGTTACCCAGGATAGTGATAAATTTCTCCTCGTCTGTGCCAAACTTCTCTTCTCCTGCGGCAAAGAGTTCCTGTGGAGAAACGCAACACAACACTTTCAATTTCCACTTTCTGACAGCAAAGCTTTATCAAACAGAACTTATTGTTTTGTTTCCCAACACATACAGTCATTTTGATTTAAAATAAGTATTTGTAATACTTTAAACACACAGCAGAAAGGTACCATTGCTGTTCCCAAACCGGTTTCCTCTAGGGTAATGTTATTCTAATACTACTTTCTGGGAGTCATATTCTTTGCACATTGACACAATATGCCTACTATTCATACAATTATGTACAAACTGATTGTACTGTAATGTATGAGTGGAAATAGAGTAGATAGCTTCTTATGCCACACAGTATTATTACATTATTTACACTGATGAAAAGTGAATTTTTAATCTTGATATTGAATTTTGTAACTGGTGAGATTTATTTCTCTGCAAAGGATTTTGAACTAATTGCGCTGAGCACATTTTCTGAATGAAAAATAACTAAATGAGTATGGAAAAATGTCTAAAAACATTTTTTCACTTTGTCATAATGGACTATTGAGTGTAGATTGGTAGGAAAAGATGGCAATTTTATGTAAAATAATGGTAAATCTACAACACAATAAAGTGTGCAGAATATGTTCTGAAGCCAGTGTATGTACATACAACCATAATGTCACAACATATGAATGAAGCTGAATATCTTTTGTGGAACATTTTAGTCACATTCCATAGGCTGAACAGCTGTTTATATTTGCCACAGCACAATTTGACATGCTGAAAGAATGCTTTTCCTTTCTCATCACCTACTCAATTAAATAAACATTAGCCTTTAACATCTTTTTATCTGAGGTTACATCAACACCTTTAATCGTGAAGAACTAATGGAAAGTAGCCATAGGATTTGACTACTGGAGCATAATGCCTATTGATTGGGTTAGGAAGTGCAATGGGAAAAAGAAAAAGCCACTCAGAGAGCTGCCCTGTCTCTGGGTTATTGGTCATTTGTGATCTGGAGACTCCTCTAACTTGACCCTGTGACGTACATGTCCTGCCCCCGACCAATTAAAATTCAGCTCGACAACATAGAGCAGTTTGGAGAGCTTCCTTTTTCCATTTCCAATGTTATTCCAACATAAACAGATTTTAGTGCAGAGCAATAGGTGTGTTTACAGGGGCCACTTCTCTAGAATAGACACAGATCAATTATCTGCCCATTTGATACATTTTATACAGTATTTTATTTGTGAGGAATGGACAAGTATTCTGCTATGAGCAAAATCACTTTAATATCACTCACCTTAGCATCCTTCTCCACCTTTCCTTCATCGACTCCTTCCTCTCTATTGGCCTGGGGAAGAAGAAAACAAATGTTACCTTTTCACTGCATGTGAGGGACACCTGAGAGGAACCTTTTTTTTAGTAATTTCCTGAGTGCATGTGACATCCACAACCGGCCTCAAGAACAGCTACTCCGTCCGATCAGGTTACACACCCTATACCCGAGGAGTTGCCAGAGAAGACCGAATTAGTTCAAAACAAGGAGGTGCAATTACGAAATTCCATCACTCTCGGGGTAGGGAGGTCACCTGGAGAAGAATCACCAGCATCCTCTTGAAGTATCCTCCAGTATCACCACTGATATCTGACTCCAGGCTTTTACGGTACTCTGAAAGGCAACACAGTGGACGAATAACGAGGTGTATCTCAGACAAGCGACCTTCCGTTGACCCAAATCAGTTATGGTCTTCTTGCAGAAGGTCCATGACAAGCAATCCTATTAACTGCAGGTGATAGATTATCCTTGTTACATTTCTTGCCAGATGTGAATGGTAGAGGCTGTGAAGACAATTAAAGACAATTGAAGACATTGCACTTTGTTGTCCTTCTTGTCTGTTAGAAACAGTTCCTGTGATGGCTGCAGGATTCATGATCAGGTGATTCCAGAGCAACATTTGTAGAAAGCTTTCGACATAGAACCATGCCAATTAGAATCGGTGCCAAAACATAACAATATTGTGAATATAATGAATATTATAATGAATATTGTTGTACACGTACGTTCACCAGAACTGCTTTAGTTAGTTTAGTTTAGCCAATTATTTGATATTTTTTAAAATAATAAGCATTAAAAAAAATGCTTATTAATATTATTTTTATTTATTTTTAAGACAGTCAAACCAACAAATTTCAGCCATACTCACGTTTTTTGTAGGCTTTGATAATTTCCTTCATCTGGTCCTGTGTTCTAGAAGCCAGGATCTCTATGAGAACACTTTCTTCAGTCCCTGCCCCCTGTATTGGAGATCAGAGCCATGCAATTAATTCATTACTGTTGTATTGAATGGAAATTCAATGAACCGACATGTGAGTGTTGAGAGTTCCCTTGCCAAAACAAAATCAGAATATAAACTGTAATTCAGGTAAAATGACCGCCAACCACTTGACAGGATTAGTGATATGCTTTTAAAAAACGAACATGAAAATGATAGTGAATCATGCAACTAAAAAAGGGGCACAATAAAACCATGTGAAAATGGTGAAGAATAGCATGCATTGCTGTACTCTAAGTCCAACTGACTGCCTTTCTAATATATCTTGCCTAAAGATAAGGAAAATAATTCCCATCTGGAACGTTTTACGATAATGCAAACTTAAAGGCAAAGGTAATATTGAGCCTGTAGTTTGAAAAAAGGAGCAGAAGAGCTATACTTAATTACATCAACAACAATAAATTAAAACTACCATTGTACGGACGGTAGAAGCGGCCACTTCCCTGAGTTCTGTTCAGAACACGGTGAGTTTACGTTAACTAAGTGAACCCATTTCATTTCTGAAAGCATACATGTGAACATAAAACACACCTAAACTGCTTTAGATCAAATAAGGAACAGATCTATTTTAACATTACGCATGAGCTATACCCATAGCCTAAAATACATAAGCGTGGCTCATACATTTGCTGTGACAGCAATGCTATATTATTAACTATAATCAACTGACTTTGAATGCAAACCATATTATTTATTTGATGGATAGGCATAACTAATTTGCCCCACAGATGGAAAAGCAAATCTGAGTTAATACAACTTCACTAGACTGGACTGTCACCTAATACGAAAGCAAGCATTCATTTGGCATCTCAGCTCATTTTCACCTGCAGATGAAGTTACCCTGTCTGTTGATGTAACAGGTGTTGCCTGTCAATGATACTGCGATTAATGTGACACCAGAGGTGTGATTAAGGGAAACCTGCCCTGCTGAAGAAAACAGCTCAAGCTAGGTTTTGAAACAGTTGGTAGCTAGTTGACCAGTTCAGCCCAGCTCCCAGCTTGACATTGTTTGACCAGCTCAAGCTATCTTTTAAAAAAGTATTATTGTTTGACCAGCTATCAGCTCAGATAGGCTACCAGCACTATCTGGTTGACCAGCTCATACTCAGCTAGACCAGCTTTTGACCGGCTTGACCAGCTACATTTTCAAGCTGGTCAAGCTGGCTTAGCTGGATTTTACAGCAGGGTAGAGGCACAAGCTGTCCACAAAGGAGAACTCCTTCCATACCTTGATGGCGTTCTTGAGTTGGGTCACATCGTAGAGAACAGGCGGAGTCATCAGGCTGACTATGACCATTTCAAACTTCCCTCCTATTTCCGATTGCAATTCGCTCACCAGGTCCTACAAGAAAGAGTGAGGGTGCAGCCAACAATTCTATTTAAAGACGGAGACGAAGCCTGTGCTGATCTTATCAAGATGGGAAAAGAGCCAGCATGGACCATTGAGTGAAGGCTCTCAGGCGTTTAAAGATCAGCTAATCTCCTTTGTTCTGTCAAATGGCTTTGGTATCCTGGGTCCGATTAGAGTTATGAACAAGAGGTAGAAAAAAGTATGAACAAAAAAAGATTGTAATGAAAGGAATACATTCTTAAGTGGAATTACCAACGGTCCCATTACCAAAGGTATTGGGGTGATATATGTATAATACTCAGAATCACAGCCTTGGTGTAGCTGCCAACCTTTCACTAATAGGCCAAAGGTAGTTGGAGCACCTGCTTCTTCTGTATTTCTCTGTATCCAATTTATAGACCAAGATAATTAATGGTTACACTAGCTGTCCTATCAAAATTCTGACATTGAGAATCCCTCCTGGGGGAAAAATTTCATCTTAAATGAATGGTTTCATGTTTTATCAGAGTACTCCTTTAACAGAAAAGTTCCCTGCCTCCGGAAAAATAGCTGTGGTCTGTCCATGCTGTCACCAGTGCATGAGAGGCAGCCGGGAAGCCTGTCAGTCTCATTGGCCGTCTCCTGCTTGGCTCACCTTTCCGTAGCGGCTCTTGTAGGCCGATTTTATCTCCTGCCGCTGGGAGTTGCAGCGAGCCACCAGGAGCCGAAGGATGGCCTCTTCATCAGTGCCTGCAAAACACGAGTTTAACATTCCTTCCAGTCAACAAACGACCATTTAAGTTAGACTATTCAGACTATTTTAATCTAGGGTGGTTCTATGAGACATAAAACACAGAGAAAGTACTTGGTTTACCATAGAATTGACTTTGGAAGCTTACCTGATACAGCCTATTGACTTTGTGTAAGCTTATACAATGTTGATTGTAAGATAAGCTACTCACTATTCTTCAGAGAATCATGAAGTAGAATCATGAGTACATATTTCTATTTTTTTAAACATATACTGTGTGATGAAAAATAATTGCTTTAAGTCGTCATTCAAAAAGAAGACAGAACATATTGCGGTTACATTGCCTGGAATCCCCAGTGAAAGCCATAAGCTCTTCCAAGGGAGTGACTATATTGTCTTTCACACCAACCTATTATTTGCAGTGTCAATCTCCCCCAACAGCCCCCAGCTCTCTCATAAACAATTTATCGCTTGCCTTAATCTTCAACTAACTCATTGTCTCATCTGCACCTTCTCATCACACCATTCTCCTGCGTCAGGGACTTACACTCCTACCACGCTACTCAGCTCACTCCTCCATTCAGGGAAGAAGCAAGCTCATGGTATCTCCTGTTCCAATTCTCTTGATAATGCCATATATTTTCACTTCATACAGGCAAAATTGCTTTTAAAAGTGAATTAAGTCACTTTGAAACATGACTGTTCATTTCTGACTGGTTGCTCAAAAAACAGGGGCACTGTTGATTTGCTAAATCACCATGTTATGGAATTAAGATAGGCCTCTTTCCAATTGCGTATCTTTACCTCCTTACTTCCTTTCAAAAGCGAGGACGGGGGAATCAAGAAAATGTGAATTAGGCAAACAAAATGTCCTTGCTCCTTCAAATGTTTGAAACCACGTCAGTTATGGATGTGGCAAATGGGGAGAGGTGGATCATTCATATGTCACGCATTTAAAAAAATAAAATAATAATTGCAAAAGATGCGCTTCCATTTCCTTGCTCAAGAATCCTTCAGGAGCCTCCTATCCTATCTCCTCCTATGACTGGCTCCTATCTCCATCAAGGAACATTTAACAGGTTGGAATGTCTTTAGAGGAGGTGGACCTTGATCGATTTCAGGGTCAGTCAAAGAAACAAGGAGACAAGGATGGATAAAATAAGTGATTGGAGTCCCAAAGTTTGGAGTCACCAAACCTTCTCTAGTAGACAGTATAAGAACTTTAATTACATTCAGGACAGTGATCTCTGCATCGAGCAGTGGTAGCCAAACCTGCTCCTGGATATCCCCTGTCCGGTAGTGTCTCCCTCTTTTCACTCTAACCCTAACAAAGCACACCTCATTCAGCACCTTCATTCATCTTGTTGAGCTGTTAATTAAGTCTGGTGTGCCAAATTATGGTGGAAATGAAAACCTACAGGATGGTTGATCTCCAGGAACAGGCTTGGTTACTACAGACTGGCACAAAGTATGCTAGGAGCAGATTAGATGCACAGACTGAACAGTCAATAAGTTGTTGGTTGACATACGGAGTCTCAGTGTCCAAGAGTTCAGCTCTGAAGGTATCAGATATAGTATGATTGATGATTGAGAATTCCTACTAAAGTGTACGTATAGGTAGACCTTTGGGGAAGCAAAGATAGTCTATTTTCACTCCAAATCATTTTATTTAATATGAATCAATATTTCAATTGAGAAGGATGTGAGAATATCAAAATATTGTATATTCACTTGTCACCCATTCAAGCATGACTCCCACATTCCCTGTGCTGTTTTTTTTTGTTTTTTTTGGATTATGTTTGATTTGTTCATGTAATTACATGTATTTATTTATTTATTTATTTGGTGATTAAATGCCAATACGCAGATAAAACTAGGCTTAAATTATAGATTTTTCAGTTTTCAAAGAAATGCAATGTTTGCTGCAATAGGGGCCATTCATTGTTTGAAAATAAAAAGATCACCAAAATGAATCCAAAAGCCAAACACAAATGATTATGTGGACATAATAATATTTCCAGTGTTTGTGGCTGTTCCAGTATTGTGTGAAGTGCTTGTTATAGAGACAGAACAGTTCCACTCACCGATGCCTTTCATTGCCTTGTTCAGGAGCTCAGCATCCTGTTTTGCATTGAAATGAACAAAGGGTCGAACACTGCCTCCGGTAGTCTGACGGATAGAAAGATTTTTTTTTTTAACCAGCAAAAGAATAAAAAAACATCTGCAGGTACCTCCAATATCTGTTAGTACATGATACCATGTCACACATTTATTTTCCATTCTTTACATTACATTAGTCATTTAGCAGACACTCTTATCCGGAGCGATGTACAATAAAGTGCAAATCGATCCAATCCAATCCAACAGATTTGATATATCTGAAGTTGAGCTGTGAGAACACTTAACAGTTTTTGCTACACTCGCTCATCAAAACCTCATCCAAGCAGAGGATGCCACTGACTTCCAGATGATTGAACAGGCCACAGACTTGAGTCACAATTTTCTTACTTCTTTTTCTTTTATACTATATTTTGTTGAAATTGAGATTTAGTGACAAACAAACTTAAACAAGAAATCAGAAATAAATGTTATAGCAGTGTCCCCAGTGTAATTTCTTTCATAAAACTGACATGTAACACAAGACAATAAAGACGGTTGAGGGCAATGCAGATGTAAAATCTTGGTAAAGAAAGCCTCATTCACTCCTGAGAATAAATATCTATGTTATTGCTTTCTTGTGACTAATTTAATTGAAGAAACATCCCTCTCAATTTCAATTGCCACAGAAAATCTGCAAGATATAACCTGAACTCCATGTGCAATCTGGTTAACATGACCAATGGTATCACATATGCATTGAGCTTCTGAGTTTGAAAAAATGTCGCCATGTGCAATAATCAGTCTGTCATATCTATAAACCATATACCGTTCCATTCAAATCTAGCTTCAATGTAACTGAACATTTCAAATGTAAAGCCAAAGGTCATATATTCTGAATGAGAACACACTGTACCTCCATAATCCCCAAACAGTGAATGCAGGAGTGCTGAATTTCTCCAGGAAAAGTACCTCCACAGATGTCAACAGACTGGTAAAAATAAATCAATTAAGCAATGTATAATCCCACCAACAAAAAGGATAAGGCCTAACCGTCTAACGCTGAGAATCCAATACAGAGTTAACTGCCATGGACCCCTCGCTTTAATTGGACTAAATTCTATAGAGAGTTTGGCTGTCCTCATGTACCACCCCCATTAATACTGTGCCTACAGGGACTCTGCTGCAACTGCTGAAACATAATCCATGGTGTCCGCTACAATGCTACCATGCTACCCAGTAATGTGACACCTCATTAACTAGCCTGTACTGAAGCAGAATGAAGAGGAGACACCAACGAGAGCTACAAAATACGCAACACATATACTCTCTGAGCTACATCTTATTACCAAAACAAATATTCCTGTCTCTGAAACAACACCCTACGTCTGATAAATTACATTCATTATTATCTCAGGAGAGGATCGTTTCACTCACAAAGACTGAATATCACAGACACTGCAGAAGTTTTAATCAGATTAATATATTCAATATATGCAATAATACTTGGATTAAAGGGCTGATAAGATGTTCTGGTGCATATTGCTGGATATGAGCATATGTTATTTAATCTGTGAGTACTATCAGTGGATATTATTTTTATGAGTTAGTGGGGAGAATATTTTGAAGTTAGTCTGCTCATTTAAAATATTCAAGTTTTAAGTTTTAAGTTCCTATGAAAGACTCGGGATCAAAGATAAATCTATTAACATGACTGAATTAGAGAAAACCTCTTTCAAATAAGAAGAAAGCTGCTTCGCTGAATTTATATAAATTTTGCTATATTTTATTCATTCAAAGCCTTATGGAAAGGAAGGTACTAAACTGAACACTTTTAGCTCAGGACACATGATTATATTCAAAGAGGCAAAAATACGAGCACAAGATTAATTTAAAGATATTTGCAAAAGCATGCCGGAACAGGCTTAAATAATGTTCACCCTTTCGACAGCATGTCCTCAAAAAACAAAATCCTGAATGCCCCTTACATGTTGACACAAATCACTGTGTTCACCATGTGCACTTAGTTGTAAATTCACAGGCAATTTCCACAAGTAAAATAATCAAGAGACTAAAGGTCACCAGGCATCTTTCTTCAAACACGTAGCTACAAGTAGTCTGCTTAATGTGTCAGAAAGATGCAGATACCCTTCCGCTAAGTAAATTGAGTTTTAAAAAATGAGTTTCTGGAGCTGTAAACAAAAAGATAAACAGATACACCTGTATGTAAAATTTGTCCATGTGGGTCTCTTGGCAGGGCACTGCAGTCCCATGTTTGAGCCTCATACAGTTCTATTATTTGTCACCTGTGTCAAATACATAAATGTTTTGTGTTCAAATACTTTTCTTTGCTTATTAAGCATGTGTAGTGGAACCTATGAAGTGCAATCCCTGCCTTCTGGTCCTCTTGGTTGGCTCAAGATCCAGGCAAGCACATAAAAAATTATTTGAATCCAAAAACATTATGTATTTGACCCAGGTCTGCCTGTAACTGAAAGTTCATTAAGGCAGGACCCAGTTGGCTAAAGTTGGCAAGGTTTTTCTTAGTTACTGATGCAGTTACCATAAGTGAGAAGTACATATCTTTCCCAACCCAATTCTCCTTCTGTATGGTTGCACAGAGTGAAAATAGACACTGGTTTGCAGGTGGCATTGATCTATCTGATCTTTTTTTTTTCCTTGAGCCAATGCAAAATGTATCTTTATCTGATTTGAGTTCTGAAACATTATCTCCTATTTAAGTGTACTTCATTGATAGTATGTCTTATACGTCCTCTTTTTGCCTGTAGAAAACTTGACTGGCAGCTGAAAGATCTTTCTCATTTGTATTGTGAAAGAAACCTAAGAATTATGTCACTGACTGGTAGCTACTGTACTACAGTACCAGAGCATTATGCCGGTAAGGCAGGTCTAAAGTCGCCTATGTGATCACCCTGTTGGCCGGGAAAGACATTTTCTGCTTCTTCTACAAAGTTCATGTTGTCAAAGAACGAATTCCTCATTCACCATTTGCCCATAAAACGTGAAAGGGCCAGCTCACAGTGGGCTGTGGATAAGGGGCAGGAACTGGGAGGTGTTACTGTTCGTGTGTGTGTGTGTCCCACCTTGCACATTGATCCAGTAGCACTATCCACAGTTGCCTCTGAGCAAGATAATTTCCTCCATCAACGTCTCTGTGTTTGCTGACTGCTGCTATGCTGCTTGGACCCCATCAATTGCTGCTTGCAGCTATTATTATTATTATTATTATTATTATTATTATTATTATGTCAGCTTCTGTGATTAAGGCCAAGATTAATACTTCAAACCAAATTGAAAAATATACACATGGTGTTTGTTTATTTATTTATTTATTGTGTGGATATAGAGGAATTGGCAGGCCTAACATGTGTAAGCAACCACTGAAGGAGCTGTTGTTGTGACTGACCTCCCTTGTTGGGAACTTGAGCTGTTTGTTTGGTACAGTTGGTCAGATATGAGTCCAGCATTTTGCAAGTGGATATGAATAATGGATCAGGAGTGTTGGAATCAATGACACCAAAGGTTGTTGAAAATAGTGCCTAAAAAGGGTATTGATGCTTTGTCTGAAAATTCCCAAGCACAGGCTATGGTGTCACTCAGAGTAGCCAATTGGAGAAATTCTTAATTCCAATCGAATTATTAGATTTACAAAAAAATATGAAAATACATTAATTGATTCTCAGAGATATACACTGAGTATACAAATCACTATGGATGCCTCCACTTTCCACAGCATATGCTAACCATGGAGATGATCCTGATCCTGATAAATCCACTTCAATGAGAGTGATGAATGGAGAGGAGACAGCTACTTCACCTAATGGCCTGCCATTGGATCCTTTGGGTGATGGGCACCAAAAAATCCCAGCAGTGGATTCATGACACTCATTACATTACATTACATGTTATTTGGCTGAAACTTTTATCCAAAATGACTTAGTTGATTAGACTAAGGAGACAGTCCCCCCTGGAGCAATGTGGAGGTTAAGGGCCTTGCTCAAGGGTCCAGCAGCTGTGCAGATCTTATCTTGGCTACACCGGGGATTGAACCACGGGTCCCAGTCATGTACCACTACGCTACAGGCTGCCCACTTGAACTAGTGCCCCTGGCAACTACTATGATACTCAATTTAAAAGGCTCTTCAGTCTTCTGTCTTGTCCATCCACATTCTGAAGGGTGTACATACACATTCCATGTCACCGTTACTTAAATATCGTTCTTCAACAGGTCTCCTCTCCAAGAAGGGTCCCATAACCTTTATCTAGATTCATGTAGTCAGTCATGGAAAGAGTAAGTGCTGAAAATGTTTTGTGGACTCAGTGTACAGAATAAGAATACTTTCATCAGTTATTCATACAATCATTGAAATATGACCATGTAGTTACCTGTCACTTGACTGCATGGTTAGAGCAGTGACACTGTGAGACTGGAAAATATTATGGAGGAAAGTGTAATAATTTAAGTAAGCGTTATGCAAAACAGGGAAAAATACTTTAAAATGTCTGTGGTTGGCATTGGCCAAAATGGCCACTGATAGCTATCTCCCATAGAGTATGTAAATATCCATCCATCCATTATCTTAACCCTCTTATCCTGAACAGGGTCGCTGGAGCCTATCCCAGCAAACATTGGGCGAAAGGCAGGAATACACCCTGGACAGGTCACCAGTCCATCGCACGGCACACACACCATTCACTCACACACTCATACCCATGGGCAATTTAGACTCTCCAATCAGCCTAACCTGCATGTCTTTGGACTGTGGGAGGAAACCGGAGTACCTGGAGGAAACGTACACAAACACGGGGAGAACATGCAAACTCCGCACAGAGAGGGCCCGGCCAACCAGGATTCAAACCCAGGACCTCCTTGCTGTGAGGTGGCAGTGCTACCCACTGCACAATCTGTGCCGCCCCTAGTACATAAATATGATGAATGATAATAAGAGTAAGAGAATACTTTTTATGTTGCGCGTAGGTTAGTAAAAAGAATATGGTAATTCCTCCTGTCAAAGCAAGGGAAATGTAATGGCTGATAACTTCAAGAACTGGAAGACTAAATCAACCTTTCTAGCAGGCGTAATAGCTTGAGAGCCGTGGCGTTCACCAGATAAGCGTCGGCAGTGGTAAAAGATGCCATTCTGGTGGTTCACACACAGATCTTAGAAGGAGGCCACTTGACATGGTGCTCAGCGGGAGGTTAATGATGATGATGGCTTAGTCATCTCTCCCGACAGAAGGAAATGGATTTGGCTTTGTAATACCAATGCACTGCGGGGGCTGGTGAAGAGTGAGTAAGATAATGAAGCCAGAAGTGGAGTGAAGTTAGTCGCCTTAGCTCGTGCAGTAGATTTCCCTGGAGGGGTCTGTCTGAGGGTAGACAAAATATTCAGATACTTTACATGCGGAAATGTGCAAATTAATAACATTACTCATTTAGTTCATGTCTCAGGGCTTACCGTTCTGTAATTTGTTTTAAACAGCTGTGGCATTTGTTTACCGATAACAGATACGAAGAATAGTCAAATGCGTTTTTAAAAAAAGGATCCGTGGCAGCCAGTACCAGAAATTGCATAGTGTATTGTGGTAGAAAGCTATCAGTGTGAAGCAAATAAAGAAATTGAAACAAGAACCAAAGAATCTTAATATCCAATTATTTTTTTCCAGTGGAAGTCGCCAATTTTTATTGCCTATTTTACTTGGAACATTTCCTCCTAATTTGGGAAAGGCAATAATATCTTTGCCCATTACTCCAACATTCTCTATTGTCAATTCTAGAGTGCAGACTAGCATACATGTTCCCGGAAGTAAATGCTCCCAGCAGCACTTCTTGTGACTTTGATCTAGCCTGGAAATAAATAGACACACTTCTAAAACAAGGTGAACACATCTAAAGACATCTTAGTCGTAAGACCTTAGCATCCTCACATGGCGAATATCCTCAAGCCCTACTGAAACATAAATACAAGAACACAATTCAAGGAGCAGAGCATTTAGAAGAATCCATCGGCACAGTCAAAGATTTGCTACAGTATACATGTAGTTTATAGTGTTGTTCAATCTGTACAATATTGCCATGTAACCTTCAATCAAATTGTGCTGAATATGCATGCATTTATATGACTTGGTTATTGGATATTTGCTTATCATGTTCATGGAAGCAATTCTAAATAAGTATCATACTAAAGGGTACAATTTTGAGAAAGTCCGAGATGGGTTTTGAATCCCAGCCTCTCACTCGTCCAAGTATTTGTTGGACAAACGCCTTAACAATCAGCTAAAGAGGAAATCACCTCTAGCCAAGTGCAACAGCGCTTTTTGTTAATTTTTTTAGGGTTATGCAAGGAGCGTTGTCGCAATAACCTGCTACTTCACTGAACAAGCCGAGCTAACCCTACTACACTATGAGCCTTTCTTCTATACATCCTAGTCCCCAGCTTTGTCACCTACGATGGTCCACCACTGCTAAACTCAGTAGTGACATATTTTAACTTGACCACAAAAATAGGAAACTCATTTAGCCGTTTAAGCAGGCACAACTATTGCTCTCTCGGTTGGAGAAAGTAAATAGCCAGTACTATTTAGTGTAGATTAGAACCTACAGCTCATGTAGGTTTTCCCAGAGTTCATGTCAAGTTCACAACTTCACATCACATAATAGTTAATCTCTTATGATCAACGTCCAGAACAAATCAATAGCAAGAATATTGTAATTCTCCACACTGGAGGCTACTCCTCTCCTCCTGATTGGTGGAAATACAATGGTTTAGCCCAGGTGAAGACCCATTTCATTATTGCCTTAAAAACATTTGTCATGGATATCCACTGATGTATATAGTATTACAGCAGCTGGACTATACCTGTAATGGAAGAGGGAATAAACAGATCAATAGAATCGGCTGCAATACAGATGTGGGTCATTGCTTTTTCAAGCACCTCTCCATGGGGATAGGGAATTTTTCATGTAATGTTGCACTTAATTAAGGAAGGTTATGGCTATTTCACAAATACAGGCTACCAATATGCCCTCTCCCCCACCTATTATGCCTGTTTTCAAGGATACAATATACAAGGTTGTGCATGAGACCACAAATACCAGCAAACCTTTTCAGTGAATCATATGTATTTTTTAATATTTCTTGTGCTGGTTTTCTTGATACATACATTGTTACATTGTTGTTTTCAGTTTTAATTATTTGTTGTAAATGCATCTATGTCTGATTCATCTCTATCTATATCATGTAAGACAGAATACACATTACAATGGTAAGGAGGTTCATGAAATTCTTTGGCTTCAACCAGATCTTTACAACAAAGATACAACGCAAAAGTAATTTTATTGTCATTATTTCTCATAAAATATTGTTTATATGCATGAAAGCTTTCGATCTATATATTTTTAAGTCCATAAATATTTTAGACTTTTCTATTTTCATGCATAATTTTCTAATACAGGGAGAATCAATTGACATTTATGTTCGTAGGCACATTTTCAGCAGTGTGATAATCATTTCTAATGTTTTGCGTATAAAACATAACATTTCCATATACAGTATATCATCATCCAATTCAGCTGCAACAACTCAATACTGAGGTATTCATGAAGGATAAAGTACATTCATTAATGGCAACAGCGGCTGGGAGAGAACAAAACTGGATTCTTTAACGACCACACAGACAATTAACTTCAGGTCCTGGACCCACAGTGCTATGATCAATGCTCCAAGAAAGAGAGAAGAAAAGATAATAGATTTGGAAGAAGACATTGAGGAGTCCCCATAGCTCCTCCAGGTGCAGCAGCACTAGACCCAGTTTAATCAAAGACATCAGGACACAAAATGGCTTTTAGTCCCACTGGCATGGAGATTTGTGCGGCCGCAAAAGGGTAAACCAATAATCGGCAGAACAAGTTCCGTTATAGTCTCAATTATAATCTTTCAGCACGTTCCCACATCAACGGGGTGCCGCTTGGACTGATATGACAGCAGTAAAACACTATTTAAAGAAAACTGAGATGGGAAATGTGTCATATTTTTAACATATATATTCATTATTTATTTCTTTTTAAAGAAAGAAATCCGCGCCATTCAGTGTCTGTCTACTATTTTTAAATGTTCGCCCTCTAGTGGGAAAATGTTCTTACTACAGTTTATTACCATGAGAGCCACTTACACAGCGGGTGAGAGATGCCACCATAATAAGGGCTAGGCCCTCCAGTCATATCCAAAAGCTGGAAAAGGTTACATTTACATACACACAAAGGATGACAATGAGCCATTACTATTATGTTTCTTTTTCGTACGGTTCAGACCAAATGGACTGAGACGTGACAGATGTGACAAAGAAAAACTAAATGCAACAGGTGTGAAAATCAGTTCCTTAGAATAGAAGGTTCCAGAACATTGGAGCACAAATCACACTTCTTCTGTTGCTCTAGATGATGCTCATATACTCAGAACAGGGGACACAAGAGCAATGTTTTACCCAAGGGTCACATTTTACCTTGACATGTAGCTCAGCCATCAATTACTCAGCACACTGTGGTGCTCAAACTAGATTTTTCACCGAGACAGTTCCTCGATAAGCTCTACAGCGAAAACCATAAGTGCTTCCACAGATTAAATACCTTCTCACGTTACAGAATACACATGTGAATATAAAAGTAGAAATCAAATACAAAATGCATAATGTTAAATAATAAACCGTACAATAAATGGAAATTTGTCTTTAGGTCTTTAAATAGACAGGAAGATATTTTCATGGCAGTGATATTTTAGCACTATAAACTTAAGTAAAATGATAATTACTATCAAAAGCAAAATAAAAGCACTACCCAGTCCGAATAAACTACTTCATATCAAAATACAAGGAGCACATGGATAATTTCACTGATTATGAGTGGATCCTGAATTTATTCAAAGTAAAAAAATAAAAATAAAAAAAGATTACCAAGTCACTTTTGTGAGGCACAGATGACCCAGTTAAAAATATGTTTCTCCCCCTATTCCTTTACCAGAAGAGCCAGCGAGAGGGTCACCAGAGGAGGAAACAGTGGGGAAAACAGCCAGGTCCAGTGTCCTCCGTCCAGTGGGAAAACAGTGACGTTCAGTGTTCTCCATGCAGTGGGGAAAACAGCCAGGTCCAGTGTTCTCCGTACAGTGGGGAAAACATCCAGGTCCAGTGTCCTCCGTGCAGTGGGGAAAACAGCCAGGTCCAGTGTTCTCCGTACAGTGGGGAAAACAGCCAGGTCCAGTGTTCTCCGTACAGTGGGGAAAACAGCCACTTCCAGAGTCCGTGCAGTGGCCAGTGGGAAACCTCACAGCACATGCTCCCGGATCTGTCCCAGGGGCTCCCTGACAGAGCGGCCGGGCTGGAGGGCGGAGTTCCCCACGGAGTTCCTCAGCTGGCGGATCAGCACCCAGAGAAGCAGCACCAGGAGCAGGAACATGGAGGTGAAGAGCCCCAGGTAGATGCACAAGTTCCAGCCCCAGCCGGCGGCCAGCGGGTAGGAGGTGGACGTCTCCAGGAACCTGCGCGGGGAGACCATGGCTCCCCGCCGCAGACCGAGGGGGAGGAGGTCAAGCCGAGGCTTCCTCAGGGGCTGTCCCGAAGCTGTGGCAGCCAATCGCTCGTCTGGAACCGCAGGGGGCCGGCTCGTACCCGGGCAATCCCTAAAAAAAGCCTCATTCTCTCCTACAGCTGGCAGGTAACAGTGGGAGCTACACCATGCTATTGTTAGGAAGGCAGCTCATGCCTTCCTTGCTGGAATTCTTCTGCTAGCAGTCTCTGCTCGCTGTGAGGTGATAAATGCATAGCCAGATTCCCAATTCATCAGTGTACTCGCACACACCTCCTGCGCTCCCATTGGCTCTCAGGCTCACAGCTTTCCCCACTTACAAACAATGGAATCTGCTTTCCTCCTCTTAAAAGGAGATGCATACAGTAACTATTATATTACTATTATATTTTCATGTATCATACAGAATAAATGTCTAAATGACTAAATGTGTCATTTGCTTCCAGATGAAATCCTAGTTGCATTGCCCCTGAAATTCACATCTGTTTGGATTTTGTATTCTATGCAAAAGGATATTTCAAAACAAGACAAAGGAAGTGATAATGTTCTAGATGTAATTCAATAATATGCAAATTAACCATGTAGTAATGTTGTAGAACAGATCACACAATGCAGTTTGGGAACGATTTTCAGCCAAAGCAGGAGAGTAATTGCAAGAATAGCATCGGTGTGCAATCAATATCATCTCTAGAAAGGCTCTCTGGCGTCCGTGTGTTGCCTGCCCTCAGGCCTTTGAGACGTTTCACACAATATGTGGGCACACGATATTAAAGCTGGAGAATCCAATAGCACAAGGCTCCCTTCAGAGGTCCTGCTACCTGGACTGTGACAGCTACATCAGATAGCAAACTTCACTTAAGACAGATACCCATATTTCCACAGAAATAACTGATTAGGGCTGAACAATTTCGGGAAATAATCTAATTGCAACTTTTCAGAGCAATATTGCGATTTGATTTTTTTTTTTTTTTTTTTTTTTTTTTTTTTTAAGTCCCTTCCCTTTTGTATTCAGTGCATAAAAATAATTCTAAAGTAACAAACACAACATTAGATGCTGTCAACATATAAACTGCTGTAACAATCGCCTACATGCTAGGGTGAAATTATAAGAACTGATATGATTTTTTATTTATTATTAAAGTAACTTTTGAATTGAAAAACCTCTGGAAACATTTTAGAAACATGAAAGTACACTTTCGCCAGAAATACTGAGACTATAAGAACAGAAGATGACAGAAAAGCACCATGCCATGGGTAATAGAGTGAACAATTTCAAGTTCCTAGAGGGGGAATGATAGTATAGCTGCTACACATCAGTTGGTCTCTGTCAAGTGTTTATATATATAATTATTTTTTTGCACATTATTTCAGTGCTGTTGGATCAGGTTAGCTGGGTGTGGCAAAGTTCATATTTGGCTTCATTGTCTGGCAGCTGCTCAGTGAGACTAAATGACAAGTACCTCTGCTGTTCTATGCCATTATTTTTTTATTTACTTACTTGAGGAGGAACATGCAGTCCCCACCAATAGTATTGGAACAGCAACGCCAATTCCCTTGTCTTTGCAACACACTGAATACATTTGGAGTTGCGATAAAAAGATGAACACAAGACAGGAGTCCAAAATCTCATTTCCTTCTTTTCTAAGCTTAAAAATGGCTTGCTTTGCTCCCAAAGACAGCTCTCTGGTCTTCAGGTAGTTTCATCTCTTCCAACTCAAAAGCAGTCTTCACAGGCAAACCCCTAGGCTAAAACCAAGAGGAGACATTCAGAACGATTTATTGTTTAACCAATCAAACCGGACACATCTGGGCAACAAGAAACACCAGTCATGTTCCAGTACTTTTGTTCACCTAAAAATTGGGTTGACTGAAAGGTCATATGTCCCAAATGTTTAACAAATCTAGATAAAAATACCAGGAAATAAAAGCTGAAATTCCGATCCGTCATCTCATTACATCTTTTGACCTCAAACTCAATCGTCTTCAGTGTATAGCAAAAACAAAGGAATTTACTTTACTATGCAAGTTCACTCAAAATCAAAACAAACACAAGATCAGTAGAATAGCCGACATTTAAACGTAAGCCAAAGATCGCACAACACAAACGGATATAAATGATTTTAGTTCAGTAGCACTATTAAAAATTATAATTTAACGTTTAGAAGTCAACTTTCAAGAGGCACTTTGAGACATCCTTTGCGGAGACGTAACCTTGCCTGTCAAACCGAGTTCCTGACGTTCAGAAGTGTCCTTAGGCAAACCATGCAATGTAATTTAAATGTTATCATGTGGTATGTGCGGTTCACGCCATGGAGTTTACACATTTGCCAGTGTAAAGCAACAGCATACGCATGTTCCATTTTGTATCATTCCTGTCTATTGGGTTACCAACCTCATTTTTCCCGCAGATGGACAACTTTGCAAGCACTGAAGAAACCGAAACACCAATGTATAACACAAACCGCCGCCTTTGCGATTTGTAAATTGCGTTTTTAAATCGCGACTTCGATGTGAACTGGATTAATCGTTCAGCCCTAGAAGCAGTAGGCCTGCCTTTTCTCTGAGAGACCAGTCACATTTGATTTCAAAAGGATATGCAATCCGTTCCTCTGCAGATGGGACATGTTCAAAGCAAGTTGATCATGTTAACGGAGGAAAAACGGTTTAAGATCATATTCTCCAAGGGCATAAAACAAATAATGCTAGTAGGAAACGTCAGTTTTATGGCCCACAGAACGTCATCTGAGAAAAACACTCAATCTATATTGTTCACAGTACGAAGGCATGGGAGTTTACCCCAAGTAGTGGAGCCAAACTAAAATAAGGAATGCAATGGGTGAGGAGTATATCTGGGGCGTCTTTATTACAAAAAGATTAAATTTACAGCCAGTTTTACAGCTTCAAGTAGCACAGTTAACGCCCACCAGGAAGATGTTCAAGCACCCCAAGTAAGGGACAGACAAACATGGAATTTAAAAAGGTGCTTGATTAACTAGGTTTACAAATTTCTGGTTGAATCAAGCATAAAAATTAGAAAAAGTAAAAAATAAAATAATCTACAGGATTGCACATACGAATGTACAGTAAAAGAAAAGCACTAAAGTCAATTCCTCTGCCTGTCTGCCCCCTGGACAAAAAGGATATGGTTCCTGTTATAGAAATTCTGATGGTGTGGGACAAAAGCTGCATATAAAAATCTGCATAAATGCATTCTGTGTTTTTATTACAAAAATCAATTCAGGAACAGTTTCCCAGGAGGCTCAATGAGGGAGACTTCGTGGTACCTGAAAAATAAGATGGTGGGTTTTAGTGCCGTTCTTCCTAATGATAACGCATAAGATATACCAAATGCAAATCGGCAAAAGGACAAATTAAACCGATGTAATGTCAAGCTGTGGTACCTATAATCCATCTACAATTCTTGCCAACTCCTTCAAGCAAAAATTGATAACTCACTGAGGCACAAATGGCTCAAAGTACAAAATGTTCAAACTTTATTTTTTATTTTTTTAAAGCATAAAGGCATTTTAAATAAACCAGGTTTATTTAACCAGCTACAGCTCCACACAAGTTGATTGTTTTATTTACTAATTAACTCCTGGTTAATTTATTAGCAGCATGCTTGGGTGACCCAGAACGGCTGCCCCTGAGCTGATCGATTGAGATTACACTAGGTCCACTTACTTGGAGCCCTTGTACTTTTCCCGCACGGACTGCTGGGCATGCTGGCCAGCGTTGAGGTAAGTTTCGTGTAGATCATTGACGCACGGCATGAGATCGTCAAGAGAGTATCCCGTCACCTCCATCAGTGACCGAGACTGCAGGAGGAGAGGGCAGGCTCAGTAAAACCAAATCAAACTGGACCAGAGCACACAGATTATAGGAGCCTGCCTGGGATTTGGGCAGGCAAGTCAAAGACAAATCGACTGCAAAAACATCAAAAACACACAAATTAATAAAATGATTTGTTGTTTATTTATTTTTTGTTAATTGATTGCCTTTCAACCCACACAGGAGCCAACCTTCATCTTTTCAGGGGTAGGACTGCACGTTACAACTGTTCAAGGAAGAAGCAAGTGTTAAGTACAGGAAGACGACTCGAAGGAATGCCTAAATATAAAAGCATTATTTAATATAATATTATATATATGGATATATTAAAGCATTTATAATGGCTGCACATGTAATGAATGTGTAAAGAAACAGACATCTTCAATGAACTTCAAATAGGCCACTGTTGGCTCATCCTAATACAGCAGCTCTCGTGTACAAATGGGCCCTATAGTCTGGTACCAAATCCAGACCTTCCCAGTAAAAACAGCCTGGCATTGCCACAGGACTGTTTGGGAATGGGAATTTCAGTCCACCTGGATGACAGCGCTTCATTGTGCACTAGCAACACCCACTGGTTGCACATGAAGGGTCTTCCTCCAGCTCATGTCTGTGCAAGCACAACTTCCCAAAGGCACTGTGGCAGGAAGCAGTAGCTGGCGTCACATGCTTGCCTGTGCTCGCCTGAATCAATATTACAGATTGGCAAGAGCATCAGCAAGAGCATGATTGGACATTTCAGTTGGGGAAGACAAAGCTTTAAAATGCTTTTAACATTTAAATACAGCTACTCAACAGTAAATTGAACATGTTGATGCTTAAAGGATCTTTGGATCTGCTCCAAATGTTGGTCATCTTCCCAGATAATATCAATTACAGCAACTCTAAGCATACAGCAATGCTCACCACCGCACAGCTTCAGTCAGAGTAAGTCCATTTTAGTGGACACATGTACCGTGACCAGATTGACATTTCCAAAACACTGTAGAAATCTGCCAAACATTGTGAGTGAGCACAGTTAAATTTAAGTAATAGTTTGATCGATTCGATGCACAAACCTGAGAATGTTAAAATACCAGGTTGCAATAAAGGTTCACAATACTTGTAAAGAAAGATATTCCCGTGTCGTGTTGAAAGTGAGTGCTTACCCATGAACCCCTTGCAATTGTATAGTGTGCCAACACAAAGGCTGCCGCAGCGGTCTGGGATGGAAGATACTTCAGGAAAGGGTCGGAGTCAACCAAACTCAATTCTCCAAGAAACTGCAAAGAATGACACAATGGACATTGAATATAAGATTGACTGATGACTTTGCTAGCGGTGCATGCAGTCACTCGTCTTTCCCCGAAGAGATTGACTTTTAAACCAGGATACCCAGTTGTCCTGCCAAATGAAGAAGTGTGAAGACAAGCGTGAACTCACCATCGACAGGCTCTCGACCTTGTTGTCAACTGGCTGATATAGGAAGTACTGGGTGAGAAACTGATTGATGGTTGGAGCAGCAAGATCAAAAGACAGCACTTTGAGAACGAGGTGCTCCATCCTCAACACCTGCTTCTTTGTGTAAGTGTCATCTGTGATGTAAACAAACTCTGCCACCTCTGGCGCATAGATCTCTTCAAATTTCCTGCAAGGGACAGGATTACATTATTCACATTATTCATTAGAAAGCACCCCAAAACATCAGCTGTATGGCAGAGTCAAGCTGCAACACTTACGAAGCTAGCAGCATGGCTGCAGTCCCAACAAGCTGCAGTTTGCCCCTCAGAACTGACATGGAGGACAGGAAGCGGTCGATATAGTTGACCGCCAGGTAAAGGGTCTCGTTCTGGAGCTTGTACTCCTCACCAACCTCGACCAGCCAGTCAACGAGAATGGCCCGCATGCTGTTTGTGATGTCCGGCTGCTTCTTCATGTAACCAGCTTTAGGCCTGCACTTCAACTATACAGTGATAGGAATGGAGGGGAAGTTACACAAGTGTAAACTGCCATATTTGCTTCAAATGAACCTCACAGTAGACAGTTAAGAAGTTTTAACTTGTTTATATATAAGGAAAAGGGTGCATGCAAAATGGTTCTCACCTCCATTTCCCTTAAATGCTTATGAATTTCAGCAGCATAAACTGATACTTCATTTGTGTTGGCAGGTTTCTCTTCAGCCTCAACTACCGACATATCCATTGGAGAATCTAAAAAACGAAAAGGAACTACATGTCATCTCGTGTGTCATGATCAAAAAGCAAACTACAATACTCTGACCTGGAAATAAGGCACAACTACATTAACCAAATACAGTTGTTGGGTATTAATATCAAACACCAAATCCCAAACACCAAAATACTTACCAAAGCCTACATCCATAGATATGTCGATAGTGGCAAGGGGCTGTCTAAGGCGAACAACAGAAGGGTTTAGTTTAAGGGGGCTCTCCACAGGAGACTTGGTTTTCGGAACTGGCTTCCTTGCACAGGCGCCATCAGGTTCATCCATATGGATCTGGAAAGCAGGTTGTTTGCATCCCGCTCTCTCTGCCAGACCTTTCGCAGAATCGTCATTTTTGCAGGACTCTTGAGAGGAAGCACCCTAAGATTAAAAATATCAAGGTGTGAAGCGTGCAATTCAAATAGAAAATTACAGTTGGTTAACTCCAGTTAGAAAGCAGGCCATCTAGGTTTGCTAACTAGCAGGTCTTGCCTAATTAAATTTTGTGAACGTGATGTTACTATACAACTAGCTACGCAATTAGACAAGATGAATACTGCTTCCAGAAAAAGTCTAACGTTAACTCAATACTGGTTATCTGTTCAGCTACAGCCAACTTTGTGAGTTTTTTGGTAGAGTAGCGCTTGAATTGGCTAACGTTAGCAAGATTTAAAGCTGGACCTAAAATGATATTGCACGTCTGGGCGGTCACCGGATGCTCAAAATGGCGGACAATTTATAATTGTTATGGACATTTAAAATGCAGTTTCCATTGTAACTATCTAAATGCAAGCAATACATCAGCGTATCTAACGTTAACAAGCCATTTTATGCAGCAATACGTTTCCTTTACCTAGCAAGCTAGCGAACAATCAAACCTGTTTTGCGCCGCGTTGCAACTGTGACTTGCTTCGTGTGTTGTTCTGCAGTACTCCCAAAACTGTCCTTTTAGATTGCTTAGGATTCTCGTTCTCCTGATTTTCGGTGGTATTTTTCATTTGTCTTAATCTTGAAAGCATGTTTTCTTGATTCGGGTGGTCTAGCCCTGTATTCTCAATCGCGCCTCCTTGTCCTCGATTAGTCGATGCCATTATTATGCGCTCAAAAATAGCTAACGTTAGATGGATCAAGAATGGCAATAGTAAGCTTTAAAATAAAACTATCAGGTCGCGCGTCAGTTATGATCTTTAAAACAAGGAAACAATACCAAAACAGCTAACGTTAAAACAAGCACCATCCAGGCAAGCAAAACCAACTAGCTAAGCTTCAGTTGCTTGTTAGCACGTCGTGCTATATATCTAGCTAAGCAAAATAAGCAAAAGAATCTAAAAGCACATAGCTAGCTAAATGAACTCCTTAGCAATATTTCTTAGGCGGTTGCCAACGCCTTTACCCCTCCATATTCACCGAGTCGGTAATGGTGTAAAATGCACTGATCCCTATATCCCTAACCGCTAGATTAAAATCGCTTTCTTGCTTAGCTTCTTTCTGTTTACTGGATCTTAAAGCGAAATTGTGGTTTAGTTCAAGTAGCCCGCGACTATTGAAACTGCCCAATCCAATGGTTGCTATATACATACGTCATCAATCTACGGCAGCCGACTAGCCCATAATTGATAACGTGGAACTGAAACCGTTAAGAAAGCAGTGCGTTGTTCTTACACAACTGTTCTGTGGTTGTTCTTTGTGGTCTTGAGGCGGGATTTTTTATTTTCTTTTTTAAAAATGTCTTTTTTCAAATATCGTGTCGGCAGACAAAACAAACATTAAATACAAAGACGCTATAAGGGGTGTAATATCACATAAGGGGTGTAAAATCACCAAAGACAGAAAAAAAATAAAAACGAGTTGAAGCTGGACTACGAGTAACAAAAGTAGAACATCAGTCCATAGCTCCCAACAACGCACGCACACACATGCAAAGATATCGACCTGAAAATGGAGAAGTCAAAAAAACGGTGGGGGAACAAATAATTATAGACAGTGGGCTCCAGAATGAAATTAATAAATATGAAGAAAAAAGGCTGCATACAATAAACAACACATATAATAATCCATGTTAAACCATATGTGACAACTCTATACTTTTATTTCAATACACTTACTCTCATGTTTCAATGTTTTTTATTGAGCAGTCAAATGTTTTTCTGAAATACATAGGTGTGATAATTTTGGCACCAGTTATTGCCAATACAGATTCACTCAATGTAGTTAATCTCAGTCTAGGGGAACTATATCATTAAATAACTTTGTTTCACTAGAGTATATGTGCAAACCGAAGCTCCATATAATCAATATTTTCTTATGCCTGCAGTATATTTATTTTCACCAACATTTCAACCTTCAGCTCTTCATCAGGACAATACTTGCATTAACAAGAAGGCATACACCTGATGGTAAATTGATTAAATATCATATCCAATACAACCATTCAATCAAGCATTTTACATGGAGTGGCAATTAATAACTGTTCTTTGGTCAAAGAAAAATGTCATCTGTATAAAGATTTGAATCCCATCAAGAGATCTAATCCTGGCAGCTAAGGGCCATATGGCTAAAGTAAATAATGGTGGAAATAAAGGGCAGACTTGTTTTGTACGTGAGGAAATGTTAATTTGTTCTAACCACAGCTGAGGGAAATGTGCAAAGAATCTCGATCCAGGAAATAAAGGTAAATCCAAAATTAAGCTTTGCCAGTACCTATAAATGATATGGTCAATTCTATCAGATTATGATAAAAGGAAGAAATGAGACTATTATTATGATTTGTTATTTAATAAAAAATAATCTCCCCTATTGGAAGACATTAGAATTAGAATAAGGAGACATCCAGATTATTGCACCCCTTTCAGCATCCAGAGAGATCACTACATTGGAAGAGCTAGAATCACTCACACAGGACAGAATATTAAAATATCTTTGTAGGTTGTAAGAGGAATTGAATCCTGGAAGAGAATCAGATTGATCAGGGTGTATAAGACTTGGAACCACACATTGTGAAGAGTACTACAAATGATTTTGTAATCAAAATTCAAAAGTGAAACTGGCCTATAAATCACACAATGTATGGTCTTTGTTTTGACATGCACACACCACTGGAAAAAAGAAAATCCTTTCTTAAAACATTTTATACAATTCAGTGGGAAAACCATCAATTCCTGGAGCTTTTGGAGACCATATCATTCAGAATTTCACCTTTAGTGATATATTCATAATTTGATTTCCATTCCTCTGAAAAGATTGGAAGATTGCCATCTTCAAGGGAAAAATCAAGTATTCTTGTTACTCTGGGACTCAGAGGTGGAGATTCTAATAAAAGGAAGTAATAACTATGATTATGATTTGTTATTTAATAAAGGTAATCTCCCCTATTGGGAGACATTATAATTAGAATAAGGTGACTCTCCTTTCATGAACCTTGGATGGCAACTGAATTGCTAATTGAATACTGTAAATACCAGGGAAGAATTATATTGCCAAAACACCACAGAGCATCATGGGTTCATGCTCTGAGCTTCACCTCCCATTCTGCTCAATGAAATGCTTGTGTGTCTTCTGAATGTGCCCTGAGTCACAAAAGGAATTAATGCACTGCAGGCAAGGCAACTAATTATAGAGGGGAGTATACATATTTGGGTGGCTCGGAAGAATAATGAAATGTCCAGCAAGACCATTTCCAATCAAAATAACATTTTCCAGTTGAATATACACAAAATGGAATATAGTTTTGTATTGCGACTCTTTATTTTGTGGTTAAGGTAAGAAAATTGGGTACCATAAATATGCATTAGGGCGGCCTGTAATGTAGTGGTTAAGGTAAATGACTGGGACACGCAAGGTCGGTGGTCCTAATCCTGGTGTAGCCACAATAAGATCCGCACAGCCGTTGGGCCCTTGAGCAAGGCTTAACCCTGCATTGCTCCAGGGGAGGATTGTCTCCTGCTTAGTCTAATCAACTGTTTGTCGCTCTGGATAAGAGTGTCTGCCAAATGCCAATAATGTAATGTAATATGCATTCATCTGTTTATTAGGCTAATCATAATTCAAGACTTATTCTTCTTGTTTTAATGGTGTAATAGGTGCATAGACGGTAATATACAGAAACATTCATTAAGTTTTAGAAATAGAAGATAGATATCAAAATATAAAAAAATTACATGTACCCAAAACCACAAATTCACCTATTATACATGGCCTTAAAATATTCAGAACAATCTTTTGTTTAATAATATAAAGCAACCCCAATGACATGCAAAAAAAGAATAGGCAAGTGTTCCATTTATTGAAACGTTATAGTATTTGAATATGAACATAACTTTCTACAAAAAATATACATTATGCTATAAAAGGAAATCTATTCATACAATACAGTGCCAAGTACATGACATTAAAAGACATTTGTGTGGACTGTGTTCTATCATGGGAATGTTTTTTTTTTTTTAAGAATACGGTACATTTAATTGTTTAAATGTTGAGTATTCCTGTACCTTTCAACAAACATAATCTTAATATATTTCACTTACAACACCAGACAAGTAAAAAAAAGAATGACTGACTAATCAGTATCACAAGACCACCAATTGCTTAAGAATTAAATGTTACCCTTCATTGAAAAAATCCATTAAAGAATTCAGATCATAATTGTCCAGAATTTCAAGTAGTAGTGAAACTTTGGTCTTCACATTCTGTCCCTTGAACTTGAATTTGTCAATGAAGAGATCTGTGATCATACCTGCAAGAGAGCACATACAAAAGGTTTTACTAATGACCTCCCTCCTATAATTGCTCTTTAGTGTACACATTTTGCACATTTATTGCACAACAAAAACAAGAAATATCTTTATTTCCTTTTCATTTTGCCAATCCAATGAAATGTGGACAGTGTGCGTACATAGCCAGAGAGGTAATATAAAGTTTAGAACACCATACCGTATAGCCTCTCCAAATGAGCAGGCTGTTTCTTGTACTCCTCAAGAAGATGAGTGGATTCTTCCAGAATACTGCGGTACTCCGGAATCAGGAAGTCTGTGTTCCCTTCATGAACCTGTAGTTCCTGGGTGGAGAAGAAAATGCGTGACACAAACAATTTTCACAGCTGAAGAATGAAACTAGAGCAAAATATGATTAGCCCTACTCACTTTCAAAGCATCAATCAGCTGAACCTTTTTAGCAAGAAGCAGCTGGTACTCCAGCTTTGGATGAATCATCTTCAGTGTATGACTGACAGACTCTTCATTGATATCTACAGAAAGAAAGACACGTGTTAAAAAGATTGTGAGCAAACTCACCTTTAAAATAGAGTATATCGGAATATACAGTGAGGTCCGCAAGTGAACAGTGGTACAATTTCTGTCCTTCTGTACTCCAGCACATTGTATTTGAAATAAAAAAATAATGATGAGGTTAAAATGCAGACTGCCACCTATGTACATCCAAATCAGGTGATCTGTGTAGCAACTGCATCCCCTTTTATACATATTCCCCCCATTTTAGGGGGTCAAAAGTGACTGGACAGTTGGCTTCTCAGCTGTTTCTGATTAGACAGGTGTATTCAATCACTAACTTAGTGCATGTATAAGAAAAACACGAGGACCAAAGTTGTGCCAATGACAGTCAAGGAAGCCATTATGAGGCTGAGAAATAAGACAAAAATAGTCAAAGGTACAGGCCAAATAACAGACTTACTGATGATGTTCCAAACAGTTTGTTTCAGTAAGCCTATTGTTTGGCCCATCACATTTCTCAAATTTCTCAGCCATAATGACTTCCTTGACTTTCATCGCCACAGCTTTGGTCCAAATGTTGACAAGTGCCAATAACATCCTCCAAAGGGCAATCAAAATCCTGGAATCAGGACTAGATACTGAAAGTTGGATAGTTAAGTTTGGTCACTTTTGCTTTGTTGTTTGTTCATTTGTTGTTTAAAAAAAAAAAAGAAATAGGCCCTGGTCCTTATCTTTGTTGTACGGGAAGCAATTGAAATTGTACTTCCCTCTAGGGTCTTTCTGCGCACTTAGCCCTGGTTATGGGTATGCACTTTGTTGTACGTCGCTCTGGATAAGAGCGTCTGCCAAATGCCAATAATGTAATGTAATGTAATGTAATGTAATGTAATGAAAGCTTGCTTTTTTTTTTTTTTTCATGCACTAGAGTTTGAATACACCCATCTACTCAGAAACAACAGAGAAGTATGTACTCCTTGCAAAGGCAGAATACAGTAACTCCAAAATACAGGTCAAAGGTCAATTCAGAGAACAGGATAAATATGTAGAAAAATTTCAAATCCAATGTGCTGGAGTACAGAGTAGCAAAATGGACCACTGTCCAAATACTTACAGATCTTACTGTACTTCTGTACAAAGAAGAAGAATCTACCATAGGAAATGTTGAGGTTAATTTTTCTTTTGGTGGCTTCTTTGGAGAGAACATCCTTCAGAATGGAAATTGTAGAGATGTTGTCTGATTTGAAGTGACCTTCACCTTTACTAAAAAAAAAATAACACGCAACAAAAAAAACAGGCTTAACTGATTTTCTTTTCTTGGAATTACGAAGTCCTATCTGCTATGATTACTTGGTTTGTTTGTTTGTTCGTTTTTTGGACTACAAAATAACCCACTGATCCAGTGCTCATAGGATGAGCACCTTGGATACAGTAAATATCAGAACATTGTTTCCTCCCATGTCTTTCAATAACACAACAACTTGATGTCGAACAGGCAGCCTGCAGGTCATTGTAAGGACAGCCTAATTGCATTGTCTCACATCGTAGCAATACGTTTACAAGACAGTTGATGTAGACACCCATGTGACCTCACCTGTAGGCGGTTTCTAACTGTGTGCCGAGGAAAGTGTTCTGAAAGTAGAAAGTCACTGTCTCCCCAGGTGGCGTTTTTTCAGGAACCTCTGGTAGACAGAACACCACCCAGGAATGGATCTCTGCCAAACTAAACTGGCCAACCAGAGTCAGAGCATTCATGGGCCTGTGAACAGCAGAGACCCACAGAAAGAGCATGTGTCAAAGAGCTGTGGATATAAGGATTGAAGTGTCTGCTAGCTAACTTGTGAACATAGCGGAATAAGCAGGACTTTCTACTTTCATGAAACAAAGCTTACATCTAGGCAGGCTTATTACCATGGCAACACGTTCAGGGCCTTAACCTGCTCAACGGCAGCATAATTGAATTAGCCTGCTAAGGAGCTATGCACAAAAAAGAGATCCCTGAAACTGTAGTACTAGTCAGCACATGTACAAATAGCATCATGTAATGCTCAGTGGTTATAAAACTACACATTGTACATTACGGTTTTAACATTTTGTCAGTCCCCAATATTCTGCTAGGCAGCCACTACTGTCTACTCTCATATCAAGTAAATGCTATGGCAGTCTAACAGGGGTCTATGTAAACCAGAATACTCGGAAATTGACAAATATTTGGAAATTGACAAATTATGTGGTGTATACAGATACTTTTTCTCCTTGAAATTGACTAATGATATTCCGAAGATCACAGAATGAGATTAGCGGCAAAAGTGAGCATAAGATAGAAAATGATACCACATTTGTTGCACAATAAAACATTTCATGACACTCTCAAATGTATGCATTGAACAATAATGCAGGGGCCGTGCACGTGCCCACACACACAGAATTATGTCAGCATCACCCAATTTCCAAAAGACAAATACAGATCATTTTGAAAGTTTAATAATTACAGATGGTGTTGTGTCTGCACAGCCCTACAGCCTTTTTTCTCAGTTTTCTTCTTTTGAACTTTAACCTCCTTTTCATAACTGGAAGTATTTTCTAAAACATTTCCCATGTAAGTGCACTTACACTAATTAATAAACAGTCTGAAGTGAAATATTCAGAATGTTTTGTGAAAAAATATTTCCTTGTGAAAGAAATGAAGAACCATAAAGGGAGAGCCAAAGAAAAGGCTTAGGTCTTCAATACATTTTCTAAAAGATATTTGCAGAATGAATAACACAGCTTGCATTTTTACATACAATAGATATAAACACATGTTAATTTGCTGAAGCAATTTAGGAGAGGTACCTTGTTGTTAGCGCTGTACCTCGGAATAAACTACGACCTTTGAACTACAAATCCAGTTCCCTAACCATTATATTACACTGAAGTTTTAGTGTAAATATGGCAGATTCTTATGATAAATCTGAAATTATACCTGTGGTAACTGCATGTAATTTTAATATTTAATACGAGAATATTGCTGGTAACTATCATGGGTGGATATGAATGACCCTTACCTGTCTTGGTCAATGGCGTGGGTTCTTTGGTGAAGAGAAAGAGGCTTAATTTGATACTGCCGTACCTGGCAGGTTTTGGGCTGCAGGCGTGGTGTTATGTAGGCCTGCAGAGTGCCATACTGGCCCTCTATGGATCGCACCTAAAGGACAGTCATTAATTATTGATGATTATTAATACTGGAGGTACATTTCGGTTTGTGGTAAATTACTTGATAAATTCTAAATATGAAATACTCAAATATAATAAATGAGTGTAATGGTTCCAGTTGTGAAACTGGTATAAATATAGTAGTGATACCAGAAGCCATACAAGCAAACATAGAACCAAAATGGTTCATATTTAAAATGAAAATATGAACAAATATGAAAATTATGAACACTTTTGCAGGATACTGGATTAAACCAAAACAGTAACTTTCTCACAAAAGTTAAAGTTACATTTCTTGAAATTCTCCATCTCTGATTTGTTTAATATAGTATCAAATTTGTCAGATTACTAAATAAATGTAGACAAAATTAGATTTTTTTTTGCAATTTCTAATGTACATTTTAAATTTTGTACAATTTATATTCACCTTACCTTAAGCTCAAGCCTTGTAGTATTTGCTTGGCATCTGTATGTTGCCAGAAGGAAATTGCCATTGGGTTGCTATAATGAAAACATCAATGCAACATGGTTCTTGGTGTTGTAATGTTATGACATTTTTTTACTTAAAACATTAGCATAGCATTTGATACCTGGTCATAAAGGTTGCAATCTCTTGCCCTCATAGTTCATACGTACACATCCCTCAGGGAATTCAATACATTCAATGAACATTTAACAATTAAATCCAAAAATAATTTCACCTCTGAATCACATTCGCTGAAACTCACGACGGCTGAATTTTTATCGACGTCCAGCAAGTCGATTGGAACATCACTCTAGGAGAGTTAAAAAAATTTTTTTAAAAAGATCAGTACTCATTCTTTTCAGCTAGCAGGCTACATCACATAAGATATTATAGAAGGACAATAGTTTTGCGAAACTTTCAGTTCAAAATAACAATGCCAAATAAATTTAAGATTTAAGATGAGCATGAATGCTTTCATGACCAGAGAAGATAATGTCACAAAAACATTAGTCTCCTATAAGTGTTTTCCTCCCACACACTCTCTCACTTGGGACAGCCGATCAGCAGTGACCCTCACCTGGAGTAATAGGTTGTCAATAGCAGTCTGCACCTCCAGGGTGAGGCTGTAGCTGGCATCATCCTCGCAGAGGGTCAACTTGTCGTTGACACTGAAGACCGGCACTGCAGAGAGGGCTGTGCTGGACTGGGAGGTCTGCTGGTACTTCTCCCTCTCCTGGAGGACCTTCCCCTGGAGTTGCTCCAGCTCCAACCTGGGGGTGAGGCCAGGCAATGCACACTCTCAAGCCATCATTACATTACATTACATTACATACATCAGACAATGCTAATAGACTCCAGCTCATTGGGAGGAGGGCGGTGATCAGATAATGCTAACGCATTTGAGTTCCACCATAGACAACATCACAAAACACAAACGCCCTTAAGATGGTGTCTGGGGTCAGACAATCAGACAATGTTAAAGAAGTAGGGGTGAGCGAGTACGGCATTATTTGCATCTGTATCCGTACTTGTACGTGTACGTGGGAATGGTCTAAACCGGAAATTGGCGGAACCTTGTCTGGAAGCTGTTTGAATAGTCCCAATGTTTTGTATGATGACTTCTGAACCGTTTTACATACTGATTTACAGTAAAGTGCAACCTTGTACAAAATTGGTTTACCACACAACAACTTCAGAAATTCTATAGAGAATCTTAAAATAAGAAAAGCAATAAAAATCAAAGCTAAAAGTAAAGCTTAAAAAACTATACTTGCTCAAACATCCTATCAGAGTACCTGAGAGCAGCAACTTTGTTCTGAGTCTCCTGACTCATCTTCAGTTCCTCTCCAGGCCCCGCCTCTTCCTGCTGCTGCTCACTTGTGAGTCCCGTCACCCAGCCTGAAGGTTATACAAACATATTTTAATCCACTGACCCCTTGAACACATTTTTCTGCAGTAGTCATGCTGAGCTTAAGTCAATCTAGACAAAGTGGAGAAAGAGCAAGGGACACATTGCCTGTGTAAGTTGCTGTCAGAACCTCATCAAAGTTCTCCTTTCCAACACAGCCACCCTGGATAGATGTGACACTCTCTGACAGCACCTATAAAAGGCAGTAAAACAGAGAGGATTCGTATCACTACCGTTAGAACAGTAATGACTAGTCAGGCACATTTAACTCATAGTCCAAAGTTACATTGAACTACAGCCTCCACTCCATGATACAGACATGATGTGAAGTGATGTCAGAAGACTAAGTGGACTAAGTAGCAGAGACCATAGTCTGGTCCTTGCCATCGATGGTAATGACTCCTGCGCATGCTTCTGCAAGCAACACTGCGGCACAGAAGCATTACATTTAACACAAGGTAATAATTTTAGGCTTGGGGCTGTGCAGCTAATGTACTGAAATTACACTGGGACATCAGCTTCTGTGTTCTTCTGCAGAAAGCTATCAAAACCTTTCCCCAGCCCTGAGGATGGCCAAGCCTTCCCAACGCTAGCCTGCTGGAGGGAATCAGAGCCTCTCTCTGGTAAACTCACGTGCTCGAATCGCAGGGTGGGCTCGTTGGAGCCGTCCAGCCCATACACTTCCACCGTCCCGTCGTCCCTGCCAACCAGGATCTCTCTCACTCCATCGCCCAGGATGTCAAACGTATCGATGCACAGGATGCCTAGTGAGCAAGGACCACAGTCATCAACATGCCTTTGGATGGAGGAACTGAATCCGATTACGATGAACCAATTATATAGTCATACATTTAATACCAATTTAAGACCAATTAAGCGCTGAATATACATACTACTGCGGTAATATGTTGCTACAGTAACGGAAATTATAGATCTCTTTTAATTGTGTGTATGAGAGAAGAAAAAGAACCCATACTTTTTGAAAATGACATAATTTCTTTAAATTATAAAGTGTAACATATTTCATACCTCCTCCTGGTGGCATTTTGGTACCAATATTGATTGTTTGTGTTCTTAAATTTCTCCTTTATATGCCGTTTGTGGGCGAAATTCCCACTGCATATTCAAATGTGATTACTGATGCAAAGACAAATACAATCCGATTAGCGTCTTTAAAATTTGGTTTGATACATTGCTCAATATTACCATGTCAGGCGACATTGTTGGTTGTCTCTTGGGAGTCTTCTTTCTCAAAAATGTGCAATCATCGTATAAGCACTCAATGTAGCTAATAACCTTCACTGTGAACAGAACTTTGGTATTTGGAGTGTGAAAACAAAATTGTATGACCATCAGGAGCGGAAATAATGAAATAATATTAATAACAGAAGAATCTAATACCTCCTTTTTTCTTCTCATTAGCAAGCTCCCATTTTTGAACTGAAGAGGATTCTGTGATCTTCACCAGCCCGAGTTTCCCATCGGCTGTTCCATAAAGAACTTCTCCACTGCCTGAAGAAGAAAAATGGTTACACAATGTATATGTTATGTATATGTATATGTTCATTCCAACTGTGGCATATCCAATATTGAACAAATTCAAAGGATAAAACAATGCAAATTACTGTAAGTATACTTCTCACTAATTGCGGCATATTAAACATGATGGCAAGAGATCTACTGAAATTATTATTTATATGAAACTCAATATGAAGATAGATTATTCAAGTATACCTCCATCTCTGTTATTTAACTCCAAAACAGATGGAGGTCCAGAAACTTCAACTTCATACATGAGCTCAGACCCCTACAGGACAACAATTCACAGGAATCAGCCATGTCTCAATCCCATCGGGAACAGGATAAGGAAATGCAGAAAATTAATTACTTTTACTGAATATTACAATCAGATGAGAACTACGAAAATGGGTCTCTATGCAAATAAAACATAAATATGAACATAAATATCAAAATACGTAATTGAAAATATATTCCTGAAATAAAATAGCTGAAAAATCAATATGTAAGTCCTGATTGATTTAATCCTATGTGAGTAAAGCCTGATTGACCGCTTGACATAACTTGCATTTTTTTTGTTTTTTTTGTTTTTTATTCATGAAAAAGCAATTCCATGGTAACTGACGTTACAACTGCTGAATATTTGGGTGGTAAAGCGCAATACAGCTACATAATTGAGACTGATAAGTAATAAAAGGATATGTCAGGCTCTAATATAGCAGTATTGGACTTTACCGCTCAGATAGCCTGCAGTTGGTTGCCGTGGAATTGCCCAAAACCATTTATGCAGCTGGATAGATGCTGAAGCAATGTAGGTCAAGTACCTCGCTCTAGGGTAAAATGGCAGTGTCCTACCTTTGGGCTACAAGTCTGATTCCCTACCCATCATGCTGCACTGCACACAGCACACACACACTGCACACAGCACACACCTGCAGCACTCTGAGAACTCGATCCTGACAGGCGAGGACGGGAACGACACGGCCTGCATTCTCTGCTGGCAAACAAACGATGTCATTGATTTTGTCCCCCGAGAGGTAGTAATCTTGGTCCTTGCAGTCACAATAGTGGTTGTAGATGTAACTGGCACAAACAAAGAGGTCCGCCCCTGAAACATACCTGTGAAAAAAGATTCACGAAGAAAAGGGTAGTCAGACTTAATATTTATGTGCTGTTACAAATGATTGCACGGCATTCAACAAAAGTCAAGAGCACGTACATGGCCTTGATGCTTTCCGCTAGATTCGCTTCAAATGACAGGAACTGTTTGCCTTTCTTGGTGTATCCTCGGACTTCAGAACCAGCTGCCACAAAGATCTTCTCCTGGGGTGTCCCAAGTGCCCCGCCAAGATCCAGTCTGGTGATCTTCTGCCCAGGCAGAGACTTGAAGACAGGCTGGAGGGTGACCAATCAAAGACAGCGTCACCAGGGGGATCAATTTACCCAAGACACATGAGTCTCATCACCAGTCACAGACATGGATGGCTAGCTTAATAAAAAAAAAAGTACTGAAGTTGTTTGCATGCAACTGACAAAATGTAATTTATACGCCATAGAAACTTCCAAAAGGTGAGGCTTGCATGGCCCTAAAAGAACAACAATTTGAAAAGGAAATGTTTGGAAAATGCTACTAATAATGAAAGTTACTATTTGTTTTTACAGCTGATGAATTGGAATGGGTCACCAGCTTCAGTGTTGTTCTGCAAAATGTTGCAAAAGTTTCCCCCAGCCCAGATGCTTTGGTGTTTGCCCAAAATACCATGTGATACGATGGAGTACTTACAACTGCCTCTCCTTTCTTCATCCCAAAACATGTTATAACTCCATCTTGATCAGCCACAGCAACCTAAAAAAGGTAAATCGAGCAAATGCAGTATGGAATGAAAGTTTAAGAAAACCTGCCCAAGATGGTATCATCAAATATCTTTACCAATAATCATGATTATAGTTTTACAAGCACAACAACAAATACAACATGCATGCTCAATTTAGTTCTAAAACAAAACAAATATATGAAATGTTCCTTAAAAATGGGTAAATAAGGTCACATATATTCTTCTTTTAAAAGAGCCAAGAATACTACAAGAATTATAACTGTATTTAATGCAAACACGGGAGAATGAAATGTTTATGAATAGCCTATTGTTTCATTTTTCTTTTTTAAAGCCTAGATGCGGAGGGCAGAATGGTGTCCCTTTCATTATACACATGTACTACTGTTATTTATTTACATTTATATTACATCAACGTGGATGTAATACAATTGAAACAGAACATGGAAGGAGTCAGCAATAAGAATTTACAGGGCACCAATTTCCATGGTACCAATTACACCAACAAGTAAATAAGAGGGAAAAAAGTGTTTATTATGAACACCTTTTGTGTTGCTCTCCGTCCAACTGCAGGCAGGAGTCTCATTGTTTTCTGGGAAGTCACCCCAACCTGACAATGGCAATAAAAAAAAAATCATTTATTCATCAAACTGAAGTTATCTAACATAGACTATCTAACTGTTACACTGCACGTGACACGAATCCAATTTTCGTAAAGTGCATGAATTATCATCACTTCACTGGCTAAGTAACACAACTTGAACATAATAACAAACATATGTTGCAAACTGCCAAGTAACATGTTCTAAAAATGACATCATGCTAAAGCACTAATGCTTACCTGTAAATAATCAACCCGGTTCAAATTGAGTTCCATCTTCCAGCCAGTATGTTTCTCGGCGTTTGATAGGAAATCTGTAATTTAGCTAGCTAATGTCAGCTAATCAGTTGTCTAACTAGATAACGTTAGCTAATTTAGTCAATGCAGAAAAACATGTACGGTCAACTAGCCATATGCGTGCATTAGCTAGTGGACAGTTAGCTAGCTATATCCGAGATTAGCTAGCTAGATAGCATTGACAAAATTGGTTGTTTGCTAGCTAGTTAGCTAGCACTAGCTAGCTAGGAATTATGTTGCTAGCAATGCCATTACCAGAGATAAAACGAAATAAATGTACCGAGTGACAACATGAAGTTACATATCAAGCAAGTACAGAAATGCGAAGATACTTGAAATTTATCTAACGATGTTTCGAAAACTAAGACGCCATATGGTCCACAGGATTGTTGCTAAGTAGTCATCAGCAGTAGATGATTCCCCGTTTCCATGGCAAAGCATTGGAAGGAGATTGGATAATAGAATGTACGGATGGATACAAAGTCTGTTTTCATTGGTTGAGAGAGTACTTGAGCACTTACATGCTTCTTGTGTCAACCATAGAGTGTATAAGAACATAAGAGCTCAGTGGTTGTGGTCGTGGTTGGAGGCTTGCTCCAAGGGATTGTTCACTTCGGTTTGTTCTCTCAATAAGTTATATTCGGAATATTTCATGTTTAATATTTAAGATATGTAGTCACCATTGTATTCCTGTATCCACTTTTGGTAATAAATTGTCTTCATACTAAAATGCCCAAGTTAAAGCACATAAAATGGAGCTAGCCAAATTAATAAATACATAAAATTGCCTGATCTACAGAAGTTTGATTAATTGAATTGAAAGTTTGATTGATTACTAAAAGGCACCATACAATGTTTTTCTAGCAGAACTGACACGTTGTTATATCATGGGACTCTAGATACAAGGGGAGACCATGTATAAAAAGGGATGTAATACCTTCAGATTACCTGATATGGATGCAAAAACAGTCATATGAAAAAGTTTGTGCACCCCTGATTATTTCCATTTATAAATCATTGGGCGTTTCGATCCGCAACCTCATTTTGATCTATCAAATAACTGATGGACACAGTAATATTTCAGTAGTGAAATGAGGTTTATTGGATTAACAGAAAATGTGCAATATGCATGAAAACAAAATTAGACAGGTGCATAAATTTGGGCACCCCAACAGAAAAATCACATCAATATTTAGTAGAGCCTCCTTTTGCAAAAATAACCACCTCTAGACGCTTCCTATAGCCGCTAACGAGTGTCTGGATCCTGGATGGAGGTATTTTGGACCATTCCTCCTTACAAAACATCTCCAGGTCAGTTAGGTGTGATGGTTGCCGAGGATGGACAGCCCGCTTCAAATCATCCCACAGATTTTCAATGATATTCAAGTCTGGGGACTGGGATGGCCATTCCAGAACATTGTACTTGTTCCTCTGCATGAATGCCGGAGTAGATTTTGAGCAGTGTTTTGGGTAGTTGTCTTGTTGAAATATCCAGCCCTGGTGTAACTTCAACTTTGTGACAGATTCTTGAATATTATTCTCAAGAATCCGCTGATATTGAGTGGAATCCATGCGACTCAATTTTAACAAGATTCCCAGTACTGGCACTGGCCACACAGTCCCACAGCCTGCTGGAACCTCCACCAAATTTTACTGTGGGTAGCAAGTGTTTTTCTTTGAATGCGGTGTTCTTTCGCCGCCATGCATAACACCCCTTGTTATGATCCAATAACTCAATCTTTGTTTCATCAGTCCACAGCACCTTAATCCAAAATGAAGCTGGCTTGTCCAAATGTGCTTTTGCATACCTCAAGCGACTGTTTGTGGCGTGTACGCAGAAAAGGCTTCTTCCGCATCACTCTCCCGTACAGCTTTTCCTTGTGCAAAGTGCGCTGTATTGTTGAACGATGCACAGTGACACCATCTGCAGCAAGATGACCGGTCTGTAGGTCTTTGGGTTGCATTTGACAATTCTCACCATCCTTCGATTTTGCCTCTCCGATATTCTTCTTGGCCTGCCACTTCTGGCCTTAGCAAGAACAGTGCCTATGGCCTTCCATTTCCTCACGATGTTCCTCACAGTGGAAACTGACAGCTGAAATCTCTGAGATAGCTTTTTATAGCCTTCCCCTAAACCATAATGCTGAACAATCTTTGTTTTCAGGTCATCTGAGAGTTGTTTTGAGGCCCCCATGTTGCCACTCTTCAGAGGAGAGTCAAAGAGAAGAACAACTTGCAATTGGCCACCTTAAATACCTTTTCTCATGATTGGATGCACCCGTCTATGAAGTTCAAGGCTTAATGAGCTCATCAAACCAATTGTGTGTTCCAATTAATCAGTGTCAAGTAGTTACAGGTATTCAAATCAACAAAATGACAAGGGTGCCCAAATTTATGCACCGGTCTAATTTTGTTTTGATGCATATTGCACATTTTCTTTTAATCCAATAAACCTAATTTCACTACTGAAATATTACTGTGTCCATCAGTTATTTGATAGATCAAAATGAAGTTGCAGATCCAAACACCCAATGATTTATAAATTGTCAGGGGTACCCTCAAATTACAGGGGAGTCTTCACATTAACCAAATTTTTGATAATTTCATTTAAATCCAACAGAAATTGTACCAGTATTTTGCTTTATTTGGCCAAAATGAATGTTTCCTATCAAAAGACTGTCAACAACACTGAACTGGCAGGTTATATTGCTGAAAAAAAAAAAAAAAATTCAAGTGCATCTATAATTCAAGTGTGCCGAATAACAATTGGTAAATGGCCATATTTGGATCCAGTTCTTACACAAGGATAAATACAATTACATGATATACAAGTGTTGTTACCCAAAGCTACTTACTAAATGTGATACACATACTGATGTGTGGTGAGGGTTCTGGCACAAAATGGCTGCCGTGCATCACCCAGGTGGGTGCTGCACTTTGGTGGTTGAGGAGTTTCCCCCTCATCACTGTAACAAAACTGGAGACAAGCTGACCATCAGTCTTGGTTTTGCAGAAACAAACAAACCACAAGAGACAGACACAGAAGCAAACAAGTCTTCTTAATCAAGCTTCACTTCTTTAATAATGAATCGACTGTTGATCAATGCATTCATAGGAACGTTTCAAAGCAGTTTCACACCAAGAACCTGATCAAATATAAATATGATAAATTATTGTTTTCAGTTATTTGCTCCTTTTATTTTCTGTATAAAATGTTTTTAATGGACTAATCAAAACACAAAGGAAGAACTCAGAGAACAATAAACAAACAAAAAAAAGTCGTACATTAGTTCATGCAGCCATGCCAACAACTGCAGAGGTAGTCCAACAGAACGGCAAATAAATAATTAGCCGGTGAATAAAAACACATACAGCAGGAACTTTCAACCTTTTACTGGACCCAGACCCCCTCTCCCACACACAGAGAAGTCGAGAGCACCACATTCAGTCTGTACCAGCTGTTGCTGTTAAGTTTTAGTTGTAGCAATCCAAGTTCTACAATTATAAGTATTGTCATAGGATTGAGTTTCATTCCGAGTATTTTATTTACATTACCAGCTTTTACTGTTGTTCCTCCTTCATGTTATTCAAGGTCCCCCTAGTGGTTCCTGGACCTCTGATTGAAAACTCCACAAGAGACTTGAATTAGATTTTAAAGAAGTTTCACATAATTATTTTTCCTACCCTAAGCCTGCAGAGCTGTCAACATAAATTTAAAATGCTACTAACATGACAAAGGCTAGCATGCCCTGAAATAATTTACTGCCCTAATTACTAATTCATTTCCAGCCTTGTAATGCACTGTATGAGTATACATATATATTGCAGATATCTAGATACCTATATCAGAACAAAACCAAGCTGTGCAATTTACTAAGGTCATTTTTTTGACAAATTACATTGCAGAAATAACTGAAATATTGCCTTTCACTTAAATTAATGTAAATTGTTAAAACATTTTATTCAGCATACATAAAACAGAGGGTAGCACTCACACGTACTGCATATTTAATCTTTTAGAACTGATTTAAGACGATGCATAATGTGTATAAATATATAACTATACGATACAGGCAATCAAGAGTTCTCATACAATGCTTTACACACTTGATAAGAAAAGGAACTGAATATAAAAAAGATATACTGTGATGGGAGTGGTACTCACTGCTTTGACATCGTGTCTGTGTGTAGGAATGCATACACAAATACACACAGTAGAAAAGAAAAATGTGTAGAAATGATAAAGTTCGGTTGGAAATTATTTTCATGACATTTTTAAGTTGACAAAAATTTGAAGTAAAGAAATGATCTTAGAAAAAAAGGGAAAGAAATTAAGTGGGGGGGAAATAAAAAGAAAGAAATCACAAAGACCCCTTGATTGAAGTTCCTTTCAAAGCTCATCGTTACTTGGTACAGTAAAATATGCGTGGGACGTGTGGTGCGAGGCAGCTGTTAAAAGGGGGGCACAGGGGAGGGGTGGGGGTAATTCTGGTCCGTGTTTTCAGTGCACTGTGATTCGGAGCCTCACTCTCTGGCGCGTATAGGGGGGGGGCAGCCTGCGGGGTCCCCGGCTCCTCGGGACGAACCCTGAAAAAGCGTCCCTTTCGGCAGGTCCCTCGGGAGCGCCTCCCCTCGCTAACCCCCCCCCCCCCCCCCATCGGGGCCCGTTTCACACCCCTGTGGGGGCCAGCCGGCTGATGAAGGCGATGCTGTTGAGGCACATCCTCCTGAAGAAGGCGGGGCAGGCAGGCTTCATGATGAGGTGCTCCAGGAGCACTCGCAGCTCAGTGAACAGGGTGCTGAGGGAGGCAGGGAGATGGAGGAAAGCGTGAAAATAAGCGAGAGGCGTCGAACCAAACATTTACACGTGGTGACCTGCGCTTGTGTACAGAAGCATGTTCTTCCAGTAGTGACTATGCAGAAGCAAAAACATACAGCAGTGGTCTCCCGGTCTTGGAGAGCCGCAGGGTGTGTCTAATTGGTCAATTAAAGCAGTTCTTTACAGAGTTAAATCCCCTAAACTGGTTTCCTGGGTATGAATTGATTGCTGATATTAAGGTGAAAACAAAAACCAGCACATCCTGCAGCTCTACAGGACCTGGAGTGAGGACCGCTGACCTACAGCGTCATTGATGCAAAGCACCATGAGTGCCAATAGCTCAATAGCTCCCCCTTGTGGGGAATCTTCAGACTGCTAAATATGTGTGTGTGTGAGACAGTTGCATGCAAGTTCCCAGAGGTGCTTTGCTTCTAAAAAACAAACAAAAATAGGCTGCTCTTACCGACAGTAAGGGTTTCTCCGGGAGGAGTAGCGTAGAGTGAGGAACCTGTAGTAAATGAAAGGCTGCAGCAGGCTTCCTTGGCCGCTGTAAAGGAGAAGGACAGGAGTGTTACCGCGGTCACCAGGGGACTCTCACTCCCATACAAAAAAAGCACTGGAGTGATTGGTTCATATTGTTCAACTAAGACATGGACAGTCCTAGCCCTGGAGGCTAACAAACATGCTACATTTTAACCGCTTCAGCTCCATTCTCACACCAGCATTCAAACAGCAAAAAAACAGTTACTCAAACAAAGCCCGTTCAAATGATGATGATCAGTGATCCGTCTACGATCCAATGAATGAATCAATTAATCTATCATGTAAAAATCTAAATTTTTCTGTAAATTTACAGAAACGTCTTCTCAATCACCTCTCAAAAAGGATTCATGACCTCCAATTTCTGGAATCAGTTTCATGAATAATGGTAGTATTGCTTTGTTTTTACATGCTAAAATATAATACTAACCCTAAATATAACGCTGCCCACAAGTGGAAAATTAGTCATCAAAAATGGAGGAAAATTGATTCCATCAATTGCTTAAAACATTTCACTCAATAATTTGTCTTGAATTAACTATTAACTGACCCTTGAAAGATGGGTCAACAAACTCACCTGAAGAGCAAGAAAACTGTTGCCGGCATAAGGAAGATCTCATTGCATGCAATGAACTTCAGGATATTCTGTTGGTTGGCCGTGAGCTTGTCTAGAAGGTTCCGCACGAAAGCCAAGCTGTTGGGACCCACTGTCTAAAGAGCATATCACACAATATAAAGCAGTGACGAGACACAGCAGGTTTAACGAATGACTAAAGGCTGTATCTGCCATCATGCATAAAAAGGTGGTGAACAAGCATGAGAATTACCATCAAAAGACAGTATCTGACCATTTTTTTAAAGACAAACCCAACATTTAAGACAAAAATCCTTAAGCAGAATACATAAACAGCAACAATCTATGTTCTCAAGCAGCAGCTACATAATACACTGCTTCAAACCCCTATCTGCTGCAGTCAACTACCCGCAAACATAATATCCTAAATCAGCAGACTAGCAGCTATAGCTAGAGGAATAAATTTAAAAACTATAATAAAACCTATTAATTAAAGCTATAAAGTAGAGGAATAGACTTACATCCAGGACCCTCTTGGTGTACGTTGTGGCATGAAGCAAGGAGAACAAAAACACAGGGAAAATACCCACTGAAAGCCATGGTTAAGAAAGAGACTGGGTCAGAATGGATTAAAGCACCTAAAAGAGCATTTGTGAAAAGGTTTGGTTTGCCAGGCAAAGTTGTGTATGGTTTTATGTTATTGTAACAATATAGTTTTATTCTATAAAATGTATTTGGCCAAATGTTATTTTAATACTCAATATTATTTTCCAATACACTACTGTACAGCCAAAAAGAAACACAAATATATATGTTTTATAAACAGTGCAATGCTATAAAACTTGGCTTGAATAAATGGCTTGAATAAATAACTGGAGTTAATTAAATTATGTGTGGGAAGATTCTTATTTGCCCTATTTTTTACATTTATTAACACTATTTTGTTTGAAAGTCTCTTAAGCACTCTAACTTTTGTTTGGATAAGTGCTATGTAAATAAAGATGTATTATTATTATTATTATTATCATCATCATCATCATCATCATCACCTTAGAAAGTAATCCTTTAAATCCTTTAAACACTGCTATTTGTTCTGGCATAAAAAGGACAGGCTATGAAAGGCAGCAAAATAAACTGTCAAGCCTGACAAGCTTGTCCCTGTTCTTCAGACTTATAAGCAACAACTTGTTATAACATTTTACATTTCTACAGGATCTTATGTACAGACTAGAAATCGATCAGGCAAACATTCTCAAGAGTTGTGGATCTAAATAGAACAGATTGGGCTGCTGGTGGAGGATACTGGTGATGGGGTAGGAGTTGACGAGGATGAGGGAGTAGAGCAGGTAGTGGCAGCTGTCTTCCTGCAGGGCCTGAGCCAGGAAGGCCCGGCTCAGCTGGAAATGAGGCAGCCTCTGGTGCAGCCGTAGGGCGCTGGTCAGGGCGTTGGCCAGCAGGGCACGCTGGTAGAAATTTGCAGCCTCAAGAAGACTGGAAGAGACAGGGAAAAACAGGGCTCATTCCAATCGCTCATTTTTCTCTTTTTCTTTTCCTGGCTCCCACAGGGAGAGGCTAGAAAAGTGAAGACTGAGAAATTAAGAAAACGTGAATTAGGCTAATGGAATGTCCTTGCTCCTTCAAACATCAGCTAGGTGGCATAAGGTGGCATAAGCATGGCAGATGGGGAGAGGTGGACCCACAGGGCGATTGTTTATACGTCACGCTTCCCGAGAAAGACTTCCGCAAAAGGATGCGCTCATGTTTCCTTGCTCAAAGGCAAAATTGGAAATTCTTAAATTCTAGCTCCTAGAAAGAACTCTTAATGGGCTGGAATGTCCTTAAAAGTTAAAAGTTAAAAGTTAAAAGAAAAAAAAAAAACTGGAAAATAAGAGATTGGAATGAGCCCACTGTCCCCAAGGCCCGTCCAATAGGTCAGAGCACTTTAAATCATTTTGTTGAGGTCCTCCCATTTGAAACCGACTGAAATCAAAGTCTGCAGACATTATCAAACAAAGAAATCTGTTCAGTACACTTTGCTGTCAATAAAGGGTAGCAACATAAGAATTTTAAGAGCCAACACGGCTAGTGTTTATTTTCCCGTTACAATCCGGCAAGCCTGTGAAACATTCCCACAAAAAAATAAACATGAGCCTTTGGGGGAAAAAATGCTTCTGAACTGGCACAGATCCAACAGTCCAGCAGGAAACATCCTGTTGTGCTCTGCAGATGTCTGCATCTGTACTGCATGACATCAAAACTGCCGCTATTTCACATAACAAATCTTCCTGCAAAATAATTCGTCAAAACCAATACATTTGTCTGATTGACTGATTGTATAATGGTTGCGCTATACAATGTTTTCTTTACACATGCCTTGCTTGGCAGTCATGTGACCGAGCAGACAATGAAGGATTGTGATTATTCCTGCTAGTGATTTACTAAACTAATACTTCACCTGCAAAATTCTGCCTGCCAGCATCCATTTTTTTCACCTTATAGGTTAGAACTAGCAAAACAATGCAGCCAATGGATGGAGAGGTACAGGAATATTAGCAGTGGATCTGTTTGAATATCCTTTGAATTTGTTTTCATTAGGACAGCAAACTGCGCATATAGTCAGGAGTTTCCAATGCGTTCTGAGGGCAGCATTAGATGTGACTGGTTCTATCAGGCATCCAATCAAACAAAAAGGTGGAGGTGGAGTCAGTATTTAACATGCCTGGACAACAGCCTTGTCTGCCGAAATGGCAGCTGTGCCATCCAGTAGGTTTAGTGTGGTGGTTAGTGTGATAGTCTCTCATGCAGAAGACCTGGGTTAGAGGTTTACCAATTACTTTCACTTTCTCATTGTTTCACTCACTTTGATTTAAAAACAAAAAAAACATAAAACGCATAACATCATATTTTCATGTGTCCAGGGGGTTTTGGGGAAAGGCAAATCTTAATTCCTCTTTTTCCCCCATTTGTTCAATACCATTAATTTTAGTGATTTCTTGTTTAACACAAGGGGAAAATAGTCAGTTGATCAAAGATAATACAGGTGTTAATGGGAGGCCAGGCTCCCACTCCCTACAGCAAATGATCCCACCACCTTGCTTTCTAGACTGAGTGCCTGATAGAACCACACATCTAACGCTGCCCTCAGAATATGTTCTGAGCACAAATGGTGTCTAGGGCTGTAATACCCCGGTAAGTGATTTATACTGTAAATAAATTGTTGAAGTAAAGGAAGGGGAAAATGTAAGGACTTAACTGAAAGCATGTTCAGAAAGGTTTAAAATGGAAGGTAGTGCAATGATGAGCTGATACTGCACTTACCCGAGGAGAGGCAGAATGAACAGCACAGAGCAGTAGACCGTGAAGAGGCGAGACAGCCACATTGCAGTTTCCACTTTGTTGCTCAACATGAATTGCTGTGGCACAAACAAATTGTATCGCATGAGACCCTTAACCATTTTGCTGAATTTTGCTTACTGAAATCAGTAAAACGGCAGATGAACATTGCTAACGGTGTGACTTATAAGGAGACCAATTGGGGTGACCAATTCAAAATTCAAAGAGAGAAGAGTATCCGCTGTGGTGTAAACTCTGCAGTCTAATGTTGATGCCTACAGATGTCAGTTTAATCTGATGTTGACGTCAGTGGTCTGTGTACTATTCTTCACAGATATAACAGGCATAGCTGCATTGTGTGCATCCTGAGACCGCACACTGCCCCAAACCTGTTAGCCCAGGGAGCTTGAGACCAGAGTCAATCATTGGGGGGGTAAGGTACATGTGTAAATGAGGGAGTTTCTTTGAACAAACAATGATACTCACCACCGGCCCTTGTCTGGCCTGAGGAGGGGGACTGTTGGTCTCACTGGTCTCGGTGTCTGCCATCTCTCCAAGTCTGCTTTACCTTGGGGGTTCTATTCTGGAATACACACACAGGTTTAGCCAGGTCAGCTCAACACAAACCATGCAAAGTAGCATGGACAAGAGGCTGATTAGTAATGGGATGCACACACATTTTTGGCCAGGTAGGTGATATGCTAAAACAGAACCAATGACAGCACCCTTAAACCCAGATGCATCCATTCACAACTCTCATCGTGAAATGTATCGATCGGATTTAGCTCAAATATAATCATAGCGACTGCGTTTGGCTAACAAAGCCCAGAATCAGGGGGCATCAGGTGACTATAGAGCAACACAAGGGATTTGGGTCTCAAATGCATGAGACTGCATGATGAAATTTGAAAGCACATATTGCCTTTAGTATTTTCACGTAGTAACATTAATAGTTAACTACATCACGCCTGTAAAAATAGCTATGTCTATCCTAGAAACGACCAGAAGACGTCGGCACATTAAAAAGAAAGTAGCGCAACTGGCAAGCTAGCGAACCTCGGCCCTGGCTAACAGTCAGATAACAACTAACTTAACGTTAGTTTAAGGAACCAATAACTTTACGTTAGTTGACAATTTGCATAAATCATGTATGGTAATATGTCATAGTGTGTTACCTAGACAACTCATCTATCAGGGAAATATAGATTCAATTGATTAACGACCCAACGTTGTTTTATAGCTAAGGTCCCTGGGTATGCTGCCTGAAAATTTAGCTGTGGCAAGACAGCAAAAACCTCCTCCAAGAAAGTTATTCATCGTCAGTAACACAATTTTGGCTAACACTACCAAATTGTAAATGCAAGTTTGATTGCCTGAATGAATCAATGAGGTCAGACATTTAAAAGACATAGCTAGCTAACTAACAGTTAGCCTAACGTACAAGTCAAAGGTAACGCACCCAAGCCGATGTTCAGAGGCAAGCACTTTCAGACGATTTTGCTGGTAACTTTTTTCCCAATGTTCCCAATGTCAGCACATAGATACGTGTTTGAATGTTAATTGTGTTGATAATAATTATGGGTAAGCTAGCTAGCTAATGCCAAGCATATTCTTACCACGACGGTGGCCGCGTGACATTCGATTCTTAGCTGGTAAACTAGCAGGCTACGACACGTAGCAAGCAATGCTACTGTCATTTCAGAAGCACACCATCAAACGAATGTATAACCAGATAATGCATAGCATCCGTAAAATACTGAATAAACAATAATAGCCTAGGCTAGCTAAATGTGAAAATCTGTGAAATCACAGACCATAGCTCGCTATTGAATGATCGAGAATGTTCCAGAATTCGATCGCTAAGTAATGCTAACGTTATTCATTCCCATTTCTATGGATGGCGATTCCAACTGACTTATAAATACACGCGAAAAGTAACGAAACCGTTGTAAACTCACCTGCTACGATATCGTGTAGACGCGGTGTTGTTTAAATTCGCTAAGGTGTGTATTAAGCGAACTTGCTATTGTGGGCAAGCTGACACATTCACATACAAAGTATAACTGGCTAGCTTGCTTGCTAACTAGTTACCTCCACGATTACAGCAGTAGCACGACTATCACTTTTATCGCGAGGTTTCGTTTGTCCTGTAGTATTTCCTTCCCCCTCCGCTGTTACTTCTACTTCCGTATGATTACTGGAATAAATTCTTCTTCACAATGACCCCAGCCATTCAGCGAAGGGCATTGAGAGGTTTGAGATGCTATTTTCCATTCAAGCGAACTAATGTTTCGTCCAATAGCCACAGCGATTGCTGCATACAAAGACAAATTATGTTGACATTCACAACAGATGAGAAAAACACATCTCTGTTCTTTGGAATGGTCCGATTTTTAATTATTTTTTACAAATAGTCACAATAGTAGACATAGCACCACACACTGCTCAAAGGGTGCAGCTAATTGCCTCTGAAGAGATGGGGGTGGGGGGTGGGTGTACCGCAAAGCAGGTGTGGGCTTATGAAAAAACTGGTTGCTATACGTGAAGTGGTGTTGGGCGGCCAGCAGAGGACGGGCTTTGCTCTGAACCAAACAAAGATAATTCCTCAGTACTGGGACACTGCTGCAGGAGACAGACTGCGTCTGAAAGCGCATACTTAGTATGCTAAAATCACAATGAAATTTAGTACGAGTAGTATGCTATTATGCGGCTTAGAACACAGCCATAATCTTTCAGAGACGATAAACCAAGGACGACTCTTTGAAGTCACTTAATGGCATATTGTGCAGGAACACAGACACAGGATTTTCACCTTGAAAATATTATAAAACAAACATGATACACTGGCAACGTGTGTATGTGTTCACTTTTGCCCAATATCTTGCTGGACCTTTTTTATTTCTGTGTTGTATCTGAAAATCATATAGCTGGCTACTATATTATTCCACGGTTTCTTAGCTCATTGCTATCATGGCACATGGTCGTCTGCAATGGTGAGGCGGGGTTAAGAATGGGGCGTAGATGTTTATTGTATACACACACAGGAGCAAGAAATCCAGCATAGTATGCTCTTTAGATCCCATAACAGTTATAGCAAGGAATAGAGCTGCTGTCTTGGTAAAAATTATTTCACTGGCTTTCTCAACCTGCCCCACAATTATTTTGGTCAATAATTCCCTCCCTCACATGATGCTTCTAGTGATAAGCTCAAAGGCACTTGATAGATTGAATTGCAGTTTTGGTTATAGTTCATAAAATGCCTCATCAATAATCTATTGGGAAAACATATCAAATGCTATTCAGATGCTATACAAAAATGACATGGACCACAACAAGCTTTTTGAATGATACTTTGCACTAGAAATGCAAAGTTGGACAGACCTCGCTCACATTGTGAACTTTGACCTAGAAATTGATCCTCTGGAAAAATGTAAAAGGATAATCCATGTGTTTCCTTTGATTTTACATTTAAGGCAAGATGGCCATTGGATTCTACACCTCAGGGGCGGCCTGTAGCGTAGTGGTTAAGGTAAATGATTGGGACACACAAGGTCAGTGGTTCTAATCCCGGTGTAGCCACGATAAGATCTGCACAGCCGTTGGGCCCTTGAGCAAGGCCCTTAACCCTGCATTGCTCCAGGGGAGGATTGTCTCCTGCTTAGTCTAATCAACTGTACGTCGCTCTGGATAAGAGCGTCTGCCAAATGCCAATAATGTAATGTAATGTAATGTATTGGAATTGACTCTTTAGGTCATTGTCTGGCTTTTTGTAGATTCAGACCACCCCCAAGAGGCCAGATTTCGAATGCCCATATCTCGGGAACTGCTGGTCCAAATGGGAAAACTCAGTGAGATTTATAATATACCTTAAATCGAGAACAATCCGTGACATAGGGTGAAAACATTTGTACAGATTTTTACTCTTATCCTCTGCATATTTTACTGTAATGTGTAATCCATACCAAAAACAGTGTAGTGGCGTTTTTCATTTTTCATATTCATTCTCAGACTTTTTGTCAGATCAACAAACAAAAATAATTAATCTTTAATGTGCTGCATGACATGTTTTTTTTAATTGATTCAATTTTGGACAAACAATTGAACTCTCTCCAAAGAAGAAGAAGAAGAAGAAGAAGAAGACTGATCAGCAATATGCTTAATCTTTGGCACCGTAGATATATATTATATATTTGGATATTTATTTTCATTTTCTGCATTAGTGTGAGTATAAAATAGCTAATTTGATGTTTCCAAAGATTCATTTTCCCAAAACATTTAATTTGCAGAGAAATGTTAAATAAAGTAACATATTAAGTAATGGACTGCTTTTCAGATAAAAATAAATAAATAAATAAAAAACTAGAAAAAAAAAACAAGCCATAAGCAAGCGAGGCAACCCAAATCTGCTGAAGAATTGTGGCAAGGTCTCTAACATCAACATCATTTTCTTATAAAACTTCAGGACAGTGTACCTAAGATGATTGAAGTAGCCTATTAAATACTATGTGTGATCACACCAAATTTTGATTAGATTGACTTTTCAACTATTTACTGCTCTTTATAGTACATTTAAAAATATATTTTTCATTAGTTTTGAAAGCATGTTAGCGGTACAATTTTATTTACTGGTGCCTTATTAACACAAGTTGTTATGTGACAACTTCTATATGCCAAAACTGTGAAAAAATTACGACATTACGCTTTACTTACTTATCTTGCAGGGTACATCAAATCCTTTCCAGCATATAAACCCATGTATTGGATGGATCAAATGAGCCACTAAGCAAAGCCAATAAACAAATGATGTACGGACAGGTGTGCACATTTCACATTAGTGAGATCATGCATAAGAATCGTCTGTTCTTCATATGATGCTGTTGTTAAATACTTTAATTTAATAACTTTATCCAAAATCAGATCCATTCTTATTAGGGATATAAGAAACTCACTAGCCTACAATTGGCTCAGACTGAAGAGAATGAATTGATTATACCTTTATTCAATCAAAATATGCTGGCATGACTACACAATCTTGTGTTAGGCTACCTGTTTGTGCCCCATAACACGAACAACTATGCTACTCTTGGGCATATACTACTTGACTATATTATTTTAATCCCATGTGGTTAACTCACGTTTTGCATGTCGATAAAAAGGTACAGTGAACAGGGACTACTTTGGTTATGGAAAGGTTGTGATGACAGGTTTGTCGCCAGGGGGCGCAGTATGCGTTGTCGTTCCATTAATCGAGGAAGGCAGCGGTAGAAGGTAATTAGTTTATCCAGCCCATCATATTAGATCACTACGTATTTTAAAACAATATGCCAAACCTTAAATGCAAAAATATTTCTGTTTGATGATGACGGCGGTTCGTGTAATGCTGTTACTTGAAGTTGTTTCAGCATCATCTGAAAATGTATGCAGTGTAAGCAAATCTAATTATTTCGTTGCAAAACCCAATTAAGTATTTTTTTAAAGTTAACACCAGCGCCCGAGACGGTTTTTGTTTAATAATCCTATTACTGACGGCTCCCCGTGTATAAAACGGTGCAGACGGACACAAAGTTTCCACATGCATTAGCGAATCTCTATCACAAACAGCCAAACAAACTCTGTTATACGCTACCAAACGGATATAAATGTAATTCGTCTTCGCTGTAAGTATGCGCTGCCCTCGTTTTCATGGCTTGCTTGTTCCTTGACTGTGCTGTAGCCTAGGCTATTGTAGATACGCGCTCTTCTAGAGAGCATTCTCTTTATCCTAAAATTCTTGTGAATCTTTTCTGCATCTCGTATTTTTTCTGATGAAATAGCTAAAGCTATTGCTAAGGTGATGTTGGCAGACTGAGTAGCTCCGAACCGCTGCTAGCAGGATTGCATTTCGGGAATATGTGAATTATATATATGAATTTATTAGCCTTCGATTCCATGAAGTTTCGTAAATAAACAGGTGTCGAAGGAAATGACAACAGAGACAGTAGAACAGTATGCTTCTTCTGTTTGCTTCTCGATTTATATTTTTAAAAACATTAACCATTATTCACCTAAGACCGGACTGACTTTATCATCATCGTTCTCCTTTTCTTCCTCTGCCACGACCACCACCTTCTCCTCCTCCCGCCTCCTCCTCCTCCTCCTCCTCATCATCATCATCATCATCATCATCATCATCTTCTTCTTCAGTCTTCTTATTATACTCTTCTTCTTCTTCTTCTTCTTCTTCTTCTTCTTCTAATTATTATAATTATTATAATTATTATAATTGTTATTATTACTATTATTATTATTATATTATTTTTTACTGAATTATGTAGACGAAACGTGCGTAACATCTGGATTTCCAATCGTTTAAAAAGAAGAAGAATATAACATGTTTGTTGTTTCACTTGTTCGGTTGTGCGTTTATTTGTAAAGGTGTTCTGCAGTATATTATCTTTGGAGAACTCTGTGGGGACAAAAATACCTTATGCCTTAACATATCTTATTATTTCTTGTTTCCGATTAATAATAATCAGAAACAAGAACGGCTAAGCCGAAACAAACACTCGATTTGACTCTATACTTTCCATGTTTCTCTTGTTCCATTTGAAACTGGTCCTTTAGCGAAGAACAAACGTTTTCCGAAGAATTCATGGAAATGTGAAACGAAACAAAGGACAGGATTGACAAGTCAAGTCAAAGAGGAGAATCAAAGGCTGCGTCAATTGAAATACGGTTGTAACCGGTTAAGAAGGCCTTATTCTTCCCCCAGTTGAATCGGAATATAAAGAACTAAAACAAATAGGGTGGGGAATGAGATGGAACAACTGAAATCGAGACAAGCGTTTATATAAAAAAGACAGCTAAAAGGGAAAAGGGGACACGGTAATAACGAGATTACCTTGATACCGTTAAAAAAAACTGCCATCATTTCGTGACTAAGTGGAGCTATTGCATGCTCTTTAATCTTTCTTTCTATTTTCTTTCCTGTTGCAGGAAATAATTATACAAAACATTATTTAGTCACATAGGCTATGATTAGCTATATCTGACACTAAAATGTAATGCTCTACATTTCAGTGTCAGATATAATCATAGCTCATTTTTTGTTTTTAACGCTTTGTTATTATTGTGGTGCCTGCAACATGTAGCCTATGTTTAAAATGAAAGTAATTACACATAGCCTAGCTGTTCCTTGACGGAAGGGAAAATAGTCACATCGTTGTGTTTTTATGTGTACCTTAATAGCTGGATTTGGGTGTTTTTTGGAGCTATAATTTTTCAAATCGTGTTCTGAATTATGAGTTCACTGAGGAACTATTGGATAGAGCTTTATCATGCAGTTTGACCAAATCCGGATGTGCTTCCATTTGAATTCGTCAAAACTGTCTCATGTCTTCTTCTACAAATACTAATAGCCTAATAATAACAATCATCATCATCATCATCAAGCCTATCTGATGTGTAAAATGTGGAAAGTCCAGTTTTCAAAACGATTTTCTGGGCACTATTAATCCATTATATTCGCTAAAGTAGCTACATTATTTTAAACGATTATTGTAGAAATTATATTTCATTGATAGGCAAATACACACCTCTAGCCACTAGACAACGCGGTGTATTGAATTATGTGGCAAAGCTAGAATAAATTACATTCAATTAATAATTAATACGATTTAAACAACTTCATCATCTTGCTTTCAAATGGGGATTTGTCTGATTGCCCCCCTAAGAGTTAATGTCAAGATCATAACCATCGTTATTGCTTTATCAAACACAATCACAAAATGAATTAATCAACTGCTAAACGATCAAGCGCGCTTATCACTTCAAAGTAATGGATGGTATTAAGATTTGCCGATATTATTTTCTGTCATTCAAAGTAACAAATTGAACATTTATTGCATATATATTAAAAATTATACATGCATTGGGCGACGCAAATGCCTCTTTTTATTGAGGCACTGTGCAAGGTGAGGCCTCAGAGGATTCATATTTCTGCTTATTTTCCCCCCTAGAAATGTTTCAGAAAATTGCCTCAAATAACCGCAGAATTGATTATGAAAGGAATTCACATCATATTTAGAGAAAGGGGTGTAAGCCTGTGTGCACGAGAGTAAATTAATTTAAAAAATACTTTTGCCTTTTTTCGTTGATCTTCCCCCACTGCTTAAAATGGAAGAGCAAACGGTTCATTTTGTTATTTGTATTAGTTACCTCATATCCTAATCCGCCAGAAGATCAACTTCATATTCTGGTATGGTATCATAAACATAGCTGTTAGAGGACCACAATGCATTTATTGTATCATGGTCTCGCTCTTAAAATAGAACAGGGTCCGGGCGGGCCTGAAAAGAGATGCTGTCTTTGTCTCCATATTCGGAGATGAATGGCTGATGTCACATAGATGATTAGTTTGCACTATTAAATTGTCAAAAAGGAAGGATTTCCCTAATAATACGTTTTTATGAGGAATTATGGAATTCAAAGTTGCTGGAGACAGAACTGATACTAACAAAGGGTTAGGAAGGGTGAGGCAATTAGCAACCCGTCGAGAAAGGTCAGATGGAGTTCTCAATAATGTTCACTGCAAGTCTGCCAGCAAAGCAGAGGCTGGCATACGGTACAATAAGCCTACGTTACCATTATACACACTTGGCTGTTTTTTATTTGGGTAAATTAAGAAAACATAGGGCATTAGCCTATTGTCTGTAGCCTATAGGCTGAGAACCAAGTTATAGCCTATTAGCTCAACTAATTAATTCGATTTTTGTATTGTGTGTTAACATAAGGTCGTTAAAATATTGCCGCGCGTGAACGAAGTCCTATAGCTCAAAATACACTGTAAATGGCCACATATACAAATGCAATTTAAAATGTGCAAATATGTCTTAGCATGTATTTTAGAAATAGCCTAGGACCTTGTTGCATTTTGTTACCTCTTTAGTTTCTCAGAACACAATTACCGAATATAACCTATTATAGGCTTGGACAGTCCGCAGGTTATTGCATGTTAAGGTGCTAAAGGCGTGTAAAGACTGCGTTTTCTTAGTTGACAACGTTATCAAAGCTTGTATTTAAAATAGAACATTACTGAAGGACAACGTCAAATGCGCAACTCGTAAATTATTATGCATTATATTATTCATGTGATATTATTAAAAATGGATGAAATTGGATTTTGATATTATTCTCCACTAAGCTTGGTATACGCGATTTAAAAAACACATAAATATGCAGGTTTGAGAACCTTTAACAATTAAATTAGTCTGCTATGATTAGTGTGATAGGCCTAGAGACGAACTGAAATGAACTGTATTGAAGCTGTCAGCTCCTGCAAAAGAAGCCATTTAAGCAGTGCGCTACGACGTGTGATACTCCAGTAGGCCAGTTGGCTAGGCTTATGTTAGCTGAGGTTGATCAAAACTTTACATAAAAGATAGATGATTTAATATAGGCTACGATCTGTAAGAATGCATGGCATAACTTAACTTTAATAATATTCAAATAATAAAATAACATTTTAGCAAACACACTTGGATAAAATATCTAAGTACTCTTATGAACAGAACTGCAAGTTATATTTGTCCCATATACAGTAGCCTACTTCCCTACCAATTTATAATACTTTTCTTTGGTATACTATTCCGATACAAAAGTATACCAATGGCTCATTACTGTCAATTTGTACCAACAAATAACAACTACACTATCCAGTGTATTATTTTATGAAGACAACCCTGTGTAGGCCTATATGTCGCTGCCTTGGCATTTAACCCACATGGATAGCGGTCTTTGTCTATATATGATAGCTCTGGCCTGCAAAGACCCCTTCTATTTCACATAACTTCTATTCTAGTGCTAACTTTTGTGTTAAATGTTAACAACTTGGAGCAATCCATTTTGTTTCCATCATCAAATCAATGTTGACTCGAACACTCGCTCCCTTTGTGCCCATTGTCTCCCTGCCCTCACTTGAAGATTTATGCATTTTTGATATTAAATTCCTCCAGTCATTAAGACTGCACTCTTGTTGACTTTTCTTGACCTGCCGACCCCTTTCCTAAACTTTCCCATATTTAACGCGGGATCTTTTCCCCCCATTTTGGCGTCATTTGATTTCTTTATGCTCCGAAGTTGAATGCCGTCCCTCTCTGAGGCATGTGCTGTTTGCTCTGTTCTTGAACTTCAGTGCGCCCCATAACCGACGCTGACGTGTCCCCGTTCTGTACTTTGAACCCTGAATCTTCCTCAAAAAGTGGCTTGTCTTACAAGTCTCCCCCTGACTACCCAGCTTGCAAATTAGTTAAACAAACAGCTTCCCTAATGATTCCCTGGGCCTGTCGATCTTTAAGGGGTTTTGTTCGACTCAGCTGCCGCTGCCGGGAACTTTGCTTGTCCTGCTGGAAACATGGCCTCTCTGACCCGAACCATCACGGAGCTGTTAAACCCCGCGGACAGGCCAGTCCGAAGCCGTCTCCCCGAAGGCCAAAGGCCAGGGCAACGGGAGCAGGGGTACGCCACCAGCTGCTTAGGTGACATTGGCTACAAAGACGCGTGGTATTGCCCTCCTGAAGGCCTCGATACTTATCATCATTTGCGTGTAGCCTATGTTTCCGCGTTAATCATAAGAAGTAAATACAGACGGCTACGTAATGATTCAAGTGGGTGCAGTTACGCCTACGCCAAAAAAAATTCTTTTAAACATCCGCTCTATCTGTCATCTGTTCAGTATCATTTCGGCCCCTAGCCTGCACCACGTAGCCTATTCAGAGGTTTGCTTTGCAGCGCTTTCCTGAATTGCCTTGTCCAAGCGGTGCCTATGTGCTCCCTGGAGGTCCCGACAGAAATTGATTCTAATTGTGGGGACTGTACACTGCTGGTTGCTGAGTCGCCTCTGGCTAGCTGAGAACCTGCTCGTCAGCGGCTAATTGACAAGAGCTTGTCTGTCCTAAGGAGCAGCTGGTCCTAACCGCTGGCACACAAATGCAATCTTGACACAGACCCCCTTTGCCTGAAGGAGTTTGAGGGCAAATTTAGTTAAAATGAAGAAAGATTTATCGAAACTCCCACTGGGTGACGAGACAGACTGGGGCAGCATGATATTTCTATAGCGGTCGCTTGTAACACAGCCAGAACGTGGCATTTTAGGATAATTAGGCAGGTGACATAATTCCACCATGCATCACGGCAAACGATAAGAGGAGTGTTCAAAGTACTAATGGATCTGTCAATAAAAATATTGCCCACTTTGCTAAAGATTGAACTCATAGAACGCCGTATATGGCTTTAGGCAACAGCACACTATTAAAACAATATATGTTCACGATTACGTTTCCGAAAAATAGAGTAAACAAAATAGGCCTACCTATTTCATATTTTTCTTCATGTCGTAACTGAAATGTTTTGTGAAGAACATGCAATGCTTAGTTTGTTTTCTTAGCCCAAGTAAATTATTGTATTAATCCGTAAATGTGATTGTTTTATTCAATTTATATTGTCCAAGTATTATAATGTAAAATCGCCTAAAACATTTACTGGGTAAACATTCTATATATTGTCTGGAACCATATGCGTACGATTATTATTTTCCACCAAGTCAATGAAACATGCCAGGTATTGTTTCAGGCAGGAAAGAAAGGGTTTCAGTTTCCCAGTGTCTGTACGCGTAAGATAAGACAAAGCGAAATGGCAAACTTTCAGGACATTCTTGAGGCTATTCGCTCCTTTATTTTTCTGCAACAAAGGCTGCATTAAAGGACCCCGTTGGAACGCAGTTGGGGATCTTTAGGACTGTTTTAGACATCCATAGATTTCATCAATCAAGATGACTGCAGTTTTCCATAAAAATGCTGAATTTGGGACACTAACTGGGAAAAAGGGCTGAAAATCCTAAACTGTCTTGTGAGATGATAAATGACAATCTGATGACTAACTATTGGAAGAAAACTTGACTGTGACCCACTTTCGTCAAAGAGTTTTAAATATCACATAAACTATGCCAGAGCAAAATATTTTGGTGGATTAGGCCGCATAATAATAATAATAATAATAATAATAATAATAATAATAATAATAATAATAATAATAATAGAATTCTAATAATAGGGTAATAATACTAATACAAGTTAAATGCTCAATATAAGAGGAACACATTTAATAACAAGGGGCCATAATGTAGCACCAAGGCAATATAATTTACTCTATGTAAAGCACTTAGTGTAAGAATAAGTGTAAGCCTATCCTTTCCAGAAGGAACCTATTACGGATTTGGATAGGCCTGTGTATTGTAATAGGTGCCACCCATTAAAATAGAGGAACATAGTAAATGTATATTGGCGTCTGCTATTTCATATAGGCTATTGTTCACAAACCATATGATTAGTAAACTTGCTCTTTGCCCCAGATCAAAGGCCTGAGCTCCTCAAATTGTAGGCTGCCTGAAATTTAATCGGTAGCCTACCAACGGTCCAATTGAAGCTGTTTCCAAATGTGGGCCTACGGGTGAATAGGCTACGTTGGCGTCATAAACGCCGTATGAAACAGGCTTGGGCCTGATCCGTCACCGTTAAGCGTAGGGTTGCCCGTTATAATCGATCATTTCCCTTACGCTATAGTAGGACCTTCAGGTGGTACGATATAACGACAGGACGTGGAGACATGCTCAAGCAGGCTTATGCTTTGCCACTTACTGGTGGGACTCCACTACATTTTACAAGTTCTCTTTCCCACATTTGTGGACTCATCGCAGGGTACAGTTGTGAATGAATGAAATATGGGTGAATATATGAATGAATATATCAATGATATGAAAAACGTTAAACTGTCTTCCTAAATGGTGTGTCAGCAAATAGTGTGATACTAGAATGCAAAACTGAACACATGAGCTGTAAAAGTGCATAGGCCGCAAGAAAATGTTAGGATACAGAGTGACCTTGTTGAAGACAGTAATAAAAATGTAGGCCAATATTGGATAACAAATGCCAGGCGGTAGATTCGTTTTTGCATTAATATGTATGGTGCTTATCTTTGTGTTTAATACCTTACAGTGGGGTGAAACAAAATGAGAGTTTTTTTTTATTTTTAACAAATTAATTCAGTAGCCTACTGCTCAGTCAGCAGGTGTGAGCGATTTTGCTCACACCGGGAAGTTATGTTCTGATATTAGCCTTTTGATGGGCGGTCCACTCATATAGGCTGTAAGCAAAATGGCATGTGGTATTTTGCAAAGAAATGTATGTGTTTGCATTTTGGTGATGAAAAACAATTACAACTAGAACCACAGGAGGTTTGTATTTGAGATTGCCTGCATGAGGTATTGTTTAATTTCATGGCTTGACTGGAGCAGGGATGCGATATTTCCTGCGGTGAGACCTGCATTGGTTGCTAATAGAGATCTAATTGATGGGCGAAGCCCTATTTCCGCGCAGCCTCCTTTATTGCTGCGTGCCGTCTACCATGAAATAAAACCTTAATCCGATTGCGCAATTCCTCCAGGAACTGAAAAAGAGCTCACGGCACAGGGAAAAATCGTTATTAAAAAAGTTAAAGCAGCCTTGAATTATGAAACATGGAGAGAAAAAGAAAGGGCTACCGTCAATTGACCGGACATGTAACAGAGATCATCTCTAAATGTCTTTAATTTTAACATTGTAAAAATGTAAATTTTAAATCGGTATTAGCACCTGCGGGTATGAAATGTTAATGTTTTATTACTAGCGTCTAAATGCATTTCACATGAACTTAATTTTACTTATTTGTAATTATTTTATGTTATTGGACCCTGCAACTATATGTTTTGTTTGACATGTATATCATAAGCTTTCTTCTTCTTCTTTGTATTATTATTATTATTATTATTATTATTATTATTATTATTATTATTATTATTATTATTATTATCTTGCACCTTTGTTATTTTTATTTAATTAATTATCCCACTATTTAATCCATAAAATGGCTTTATTACTGCTGTTTTCTTTGTTACAATGTAAAAATCACCTTAGTGATCTTCATACTTGCTTTCAGTGACATCAAGTTTCAGCCTTTTGGAAATGCTTAAGGGAATTATTGCTGTGCCATTGATCCTGCAGGCCTCACTCGACGGCACCGCTAACATACCTTTTATTACCTGCAACCTGCCGCGTCTTCTTTAAGCAAAGAACTCATACAACACACAGAAACATTGTATACTCTGCCTAATGTTTTTTGCCTCCATGTACATATAGTGGGATGAAAGAATGGGGGTTTGATTCCTGGGTTAACCTAACCATTCGATTATGCACTCCTTGCCATAAGTGTCACTCCTTCAGGTCTTCCCAAAAGTTCCAGAATGTAACATAACATTGATATGTGGAGCAGAACTGGCAGTTGCCTTGGTCACAATTTTGCAATACCGTTTGTGAGTTTAACATGAATGTCATGGTATGTGCTGCCACTAACTTATTTATTTGAGTTAATGCCATGACTGTCATTATCACTTGCAGCAAAATTAACCTTTAGTACTTGTGCAGAATGATAATGGTTGTGAAAATAATATCAAAATCAGAATCACCGATAGATGGGATTCCTAACCACACGGTACATGGCAATGACTATAGGATGATACAGGATGCACGCTACCCCTCCACCCCTGCAGTCTTCCTCTATCCTTTCATTTCAGCACCCCCTCCCTTTCCTTCCCTCTGTCTTCCCTCTCCTTGCTTCTCTCTCTCTCTCTCGCTCTCTCTCTCCTTGTGTTCTTGTGTTTGGCGGGGGTTCACGGTTTTCTCTGCCGCGTAATGTTGTTTCGCTGCAGTGTTATAATAAAGGTGTGTTAAACTCTCCCCCTCTCTCTCCCACTTCCTCTCTTACTCTCCCTCACTCCCTCTCCCTCCCTCTCTCTCACTTTCTCTCTCTCTCTCCCTGTCTCTCTCGGCGCCCCCCTAGGGGGGTTTAATGAGGCATGTGTGCAGGGAGAGATGATTGATGAGTCTGAGGGCAAGGCCGAGCCCTCGCAGGGTGGAGATGCACAGAGGCCTAAAGAAAGCCGGGATAGCGGAGGGGCCGGGCCGACTCAATAGCAGCAGACCCGGCTTATTGAGCCCGAACAGAGGGAAGGTGCCTCCTTGTTCCGTAATCCATTTAGCCATTGAGCCACCAGCCGTTTGAAGCCGGATAAGTACCGCGGAGAGACGCGGGCACGGCGGAAAACGAACTGAACAGAGAGGAGAAAATGGATGGCCGGGCACCGGCGGTCGGGGAGAGCCAGGGAAAGGTTGGAGCAGTCTCCCAGAAGGCTGCCCAGCTGTGGGAAGACCCAGCATGGGGTTCAGACCGCTTCCAAAGGAGGTTTTGGGGTTGAGGAGCTGGGGGGAGGGGGGGGGGGGGATGTCCACTACACCAAGGAACTCTCACAACTCACACAAATGTTAAATTTGTCACAGTGATGCACATGCAGGACAAGTAACAAAAGTTTAGGCAAATGGTGTCCTGAATGTATAGGCACATGACAATGGTGCAGCAATGCCGTCAAGTTGGATTCAGTTGTAACATAAATAAATACTATTATTTTATCCTGTGGCTATTGACATGAGTTAATCATTGAATAAAAAGTCCAGGAAGCATCACTAAAGCAAAATAATTCCTCAGTGCATATATAAAATGTGTTGAAATTATAATATTATATATATATATATATATATATATATATATATATATATATATATATAATAAACATTAATTACTATTTAGATTTCCACAAATACTTTATATGTACTGTGTTGAGATGAGTGCCTAAAATAAGCATCAATTGAAATAATTTTGCATAACATTTGTACTGGAGTAGATGAGGATTCTACCCATAATGAAAGCTACTTTCATTATGCAAAGTTACGAAATAAAAAAAGAAAATAGAACAAAAAATAACGGATTTATCCTGAATCTGCAAGGCCCATGACAATAACTTGTTTTATTTGTTCTGAGGTGTTTCTGATTGCATTCATTTTAATAGGATTTTATTTATTTCCTAATGTACTCCAAGGTAAGTGTTGTACCAAGTATTGTACCTTTGAGCAAAGTATTTATCATTCATTACTGAGCTAAATAACCATCTGTACAAAGTGAAATATAAAAATGCCAGCTGTGTGTAACACCCTGGATATAGGATTCTGCTTTAAAAATAAAGTCTATAAATCCACTCCAACTGCAATAGCCCTTTTCAATGTTAATCAGACATTCCTGAATGTGAAACTTGGCTCATTAGACTTTGCTGAAGCTCATATGGAGAGCTGAACCACAAATACCCAAACACAAGACTCAATGTTAATTTAGTGTACTTTCTTTTAATAATTATAATGGTTTAATATGAAAAATGTAGAAGCCAATCTTATTTATGCCAAGCTACATTGGCATGGTATTTATATATTGATATAAGTGATTCAGAAGGCCAATTTTCAATTCAGAACTAACTAAGTAGTGACCATGGATAAATACTTGAATTATTCCTACGCTACTGAAATGTGGGTCCACTTCCATGGGCACCCCACAGTCTAGACTCATCATCATCATCTCTTACTGTGGCCAGAGCCCATGCAGCTCCTGTGACCAGCCAGCATGACTTTCTCAAAAGCAACACAAGAGCCATAACCTCAAACCAATTTCCCTTTTATTGACTGAGGCGATGGCACACAGAGCTCCAGAGAAACTGCATTGCAGAAGATGGCGGGGGTGAGGACAGGGGGCAGGGGGTAACTGGTGGGCGGGGGGGGGGGGGGAGGGGGGCACCAATTTGTGACTACTTAACTTCACACAAGCAGATCACGGCTTACCACAGGGCTCACCTGCAGAGCTATTGCTCCGGCCTTCCCACAGATACACTGCAAGAATGTCTCTACAGTTTAAAAATATGGGCATGAAATCATACTGGCCCTAAGAATATGGGTATTTTGTTCAAGGAAATATTCACACCATTTTTTAAAAGAGTATGCTGCAACTTGTGTTTATTGTGGTAGTAAGGTATTCCACTAAATATAGCTTGATTCAACTACATAGTAAAATGTCCAGTGTTGATTTAATTCTAAAAGCATTTAAATGAGTCTATTCTGGCCATAGTAGACTCATATCACTATGTAAGACCTGATTTAACACTGACCATTTCACTGTGACATTTCTATAATTCTATAAATGCTTTTGGCATTTTTAACATACTTCCCATCTATATATAGTGGCTTCAGAAAGTATTCCAACCCATTCACTTTTTGCAAACTTTATTGTGTTGTAGATTTAATAAATACATAAAATACATTTTTTTGCAAATGTCAAATCAAAAACTTAAATATTTTAAATATTGATAAAATTGTGCAAGGCATAAATCAGGGCAAGGGTATAAAACCATTTCTAGTTCTAGTGTTCCCAGGAGCACAGTCCATCCAAACTGAGTAACCAGGCAAAAAGGGCCTTGGTCAGGGAGGTGACTAAGAACCCAACAGTCACTTTAATAGAGCTTTGAAGGTCCTCTCCAGAAATGGAAGAATCTGCCGGAAGGATGACCATCTCAGCAGCACTCCATCAATCAGGCCTTTATGGTATAGTGGCTAGACGGAAGCCACTCTTAAAAAGCCTTGAAAGGAAGGATTTAAAGGAAAATTGAACTCTGTGGGCAGAACCCCAAGCACTATGTCTGGTAAACACCAGGCACTGCTCATCACCTGACTAATACCTTCCCTACGGTGAAGCATGGTGGTGGCCGCATCATGCTATGAGGGTGCTTCTCAGTGGCAGGGACAGGGAAACTGGGCAGAGGATGGATGAATGCAGGCAAATACAAAGAGGTCCTTGATGAAAACTTGCTTCAGAGTGCACGCAAACTCAGAGTGGGGCTGCAGTTCACCTTTCAGGACAACAGACTTAAACCCCTGTGGAGAAACCTGAAGATGGCAGTTTACAGATGCTTCCAGGTATGCAAAGCTTGCAGGTAGATGAGCTGATCTTAATTAGGACCTTCAAAAATGTAGTGAAGGGTTTGGAGGCAGAATTGATCGGAATTTGTAATTGCTTCCTGAGCTAGATTCTGTTTCCTCCTGTTTGTCTTTTAGTGTGATTGTGAGCTTCTACAGTATATTTTACTATGTTGTTTGCAACACTGTATTGCTGCTATCTGCCAGTGCTCCCTCAAAAAAGAGATCTCACTGGGACTCACCTGGTTAAATAAAAGTTTAATAAAAAGTTTTTAGAGACTTACCCAAGAAGACTCAAAGTTGTAATTGCTGCCAAAGAGGCTTCTACATATGTAAGTACTGAATTAAGAGACTGAATATTTTTTTATAAATGAGAGTTTTAAATTTAAGTTAATATCTTTGCACAAATTTCTAAAAACATATCTTCACTTTGACATTATGGGTTATTGAATGTAGATTGATGGGCAAAATGTTAATTTTAGCCATTTAAAATTAAAATCTACAACACACAAGTGCAAAAAGTGAAGAGGTATGAACACTTTCTGAAGATTTATTTTCCAACGTCTGTAAAGTAGTGTGCTTTATTAATGATTCAATGGAATCAAGCAGTCTTACATTTTTCAAATAAAACATGTATTTCCCCATTTATTCCTGTAACTGGAGGGATTTTTCACTATTCCTCCATTCAGAACTTTTCAAAATCACGACTAGATGACCAGATTTTCTACAAGAATTTCCTGGTACTTTGTTGAATGCATTGTGCCATTGGTCCTAAATAGTGCCCCTGGACCACTGGTCACACAATACCTCAAACATCAATGACTCAACTCCATATTCGACAGTAGGTATCCATTCTTATCCTTGTATGAATTCCCCTTTTACCACAAAACATATTGATGGCCAAACCATTCAATTTTGGTCTCTTTTAGCACTCTTTTCCGCTCATAATTCAAGTGACGTATGGCAAAATAAACAAAAGGACTGTCTTCGTGCCACCATTCCAAATAGTTGGTATGGAGGTGCCATTTTATGGTTCTTTTTCCAATCTCTGCAATTCTTAAATCCTTGGGTTCTTCATGGCACTCACCATCTTCCTCACCATCTGTTGGGACACCGTACACTTGCGTATTGGGATGACAATAATTTTTCCATCTATGGTTTTCAGAAAAAAAAAGATTACTTAATAAAAAAGCATTGAAACATGAGAGTAAATCTATTGAAATAAAATAGATTTCCATATGTTTGAACGTAACATATACTATAGATTATTATCTGTGTTTTTTGTTATATGCAGCCTTATTTCCTCATGTTTATTAGGGGTGCCAATCATTCTGGAGCCACTGCCATTTTCTGAAGATTTTTTCCATGAAGGTGGCATTGTGAACAGCAAACGATTCAACATTCAACGATTCGCATGCATGTTTTTAAAATGAACATAATTTTACGGTGTACAGTTTGATGATTTAGACCCTGGTCCTGGAATTGGATGATTGTTCCATGGTCCCCCCACAATATCATAATTGAGGGTTTGCATATACTTTTTTAAGGTTTTAAGTTTTCAATTTATGTTACTGATGTGTTTGCTACTATGAGCTGATGTTTCTGTGTGCAATAAAGAAAAAAATATTTTCACTATTGTCTTGTTTTCTGCTCCTACAGGTGTTTTGTCATTTTCCTTTTTTAATATTTGCAATGTACAGTACACAAGTCCCAATGTTGTGTGTATTTGCATATAATCTCATTAACTGTATCCTTTCCAAGATTACTAATGGAGTGCATTTGTGAGGTAGGTATCAATAATGTGAAATCTCCAAGCCCATAGCTCTGCAGAATTTGACAAATACCTAAAGATGGCCAAATGCAAGTTAACAGGAGTTAACTGACCTGCAGGTGAAAGATCATAACTATGAGCCGAGATTGAACGGTTGAATTCATAATTCCCTATGTCAGGGCTGACAAAACCTGTTTCTGGGGAACTACCATCATGTAGGTTTTTATTTCAACCCTAAATTGGCTACGTCAAAATATTTTGAGGGATAAAAGGGGATACAACTGTTTGAATGTTCTGTGTGAAAATCTATTTTTGAATATAAAAAAATGTATCCAAAAAAAGCAAGTTTGGCACATGTGTGCAGTAAAATTTACAATGTTAAATGGGACCATACGGGACCATATGTACTGTAAGTGTTGATTTCACACTGAACATTTTACTGTGTGAACATAACATGTAGATTATTATCTATAACAGAGATAGAATACTATTAGCTGGTAGGTCGATGACATTCCTAGCTTTTTGAATGAGATGTGCTTTATTATTTTTATTTTTTAAAAACCTTCAGTGGGTAGGAGTGAAAACCTACAGGATGGTAGATCTCCAATAACAATGTTCGGCAACCTTGCCTTATGTCCTAGTTATGCTCAGAAATGTAAAGACACGCTTGTTTTAACCACACCTCTAACCTTATGGAGTTAAAAACACTTGTTAAATCTGATAAATGTCTACCCATCAACCACCAAACAAGACAGGCACGTGGAGCGTGTGCCGGACACCATCACCTCCCTCTTCCTCGTTTCTGGTCTTTGATCAATGAATTAGCAGCACCAGGTCAAAGCAAGTTGGTCTTGGGCAGCTGTGTAAAAGCCACTGGAGAATTGACATTTATTACTGAGGCATGCTGGGTCTTTTTAAGGCAAGCTAGCAGGGTGAAAAAGGCACACGCCTCCAGCCAGCACAGAAATTTGGGTCCAGACCAAATGGAAATTTCTTTGATCTGAATGTTTAGACCTTGGGGGAACATTTTATTTTTAACTGGCTGACACTTATGAAATAGAGGAATGAGTCTGGGCCTAAGCGTCTCTATAGCCCTGGAAGCATTGGGAGAGGGAAAGACGATGAAAATCAAATGTGCTCATTTATAGTTATTGCAGAGGTCAGCAAAGTTCAAATTGTCTGTTAATTGTTTGCAAAAGTATAATGCATGCCTCACTGTAGAAAGTCAAAGCTGTTTTGGGAGGATTTTTCTCTGAACAATTTTCCTGATTATTTGTCCTACCAAGTGGGGGCAAGGAAAAAAAAATATATATATATATATATATATATATATATATATATATATATATATATATGTGTATATATATATATATATATAGAGACACTAAAATTACATTTGACATACAGCAGGGTCAACAATGAAATACACATCATATTATTTGAAAGATACCACTAAATTGTACAGGGACTTCAGGCTACCAGAACCATAATCGTCCAGTATAGATTTCCCTGGAATCCTGAATGCAAACTAAGATTTAAAACAAATCTTGAGGCGCAAAGGTCAGTCCTTTATTTAGAAGTCACTGTTCGCACAATATTGACAGTGAGAATGACAGCAAGAAGAGATTTTTTAATTCAAGAGGGAACACACAGTAGAGGAGATAGAAGAGAATGAGATGAAAAGAGTGTATTGTGTTGTCTGTTGTCTGCTATGTTCCGAGAAGACACAAAGAGTAAAAATCCATTATAAACCAAGAACACAATATCACACAGCATCAAATATGCTTCCTTCACTGCAATTTGATGTTCCTTCAAAATAACATTTCCTTGTCTCTAAAAGTCAGAAAAATCAAGTTAAAAATTGTCCTGCAACAGCATTTTAAAGAACCACAAGTCCATGTAAGTCCTTGATGTCAAACTGGTGTCTTGATGAAAGGTAGAATTTGTTCTTTCTCAAGGAGATAATGATGAATACCCTCAAAGCGCCCAAAAATAAAACCAATGCATGCTGTTGGTATATTTTATTTAATGTATATTTTATAAAAATGTTTGTTCTTATGGGATGCATCATGCCATTGGGGTCATCATGTAATAATCTGCTCTCAGCTCTGTAGTCATGGATGTCAGGAAAACTGTACACAGCTTGGAGGAACAGAAAGGTAAACAGTCCTTCAGGTAAGAGAAAGCATAAAGGCTATTTGTTTTAAACAGGTGACATACTTTTCCTGGAGAAAAGAGACTGCACATGAATAACATGCTGTTAAATGTTTCAAGGAGTGTGTCTCAAATTTGTAGAACAAGGATGGTTACTCACATTGCAGAATTACAGAAACACCATTCACAGGAATTCACTGAAGGTGAACACACTAACTACAAGGTCATTCTATCATTTACAAAAAAAATGACTCAGGAACGTTTTTTTGTCAACATATATTTATGTATTGCTAAAAAATAGAACAAACAGCACAATGTGAATTATAACTACAGACAACGTTCTCATTTTTAGAGCTTTTCTGAAATACAATGTTGAACAGAAAACATTGTACAGAGAAATTTTTTAATGGAATTACTTTCCTAAAGTATAATCAAGGAAGGTTTTCATCTCTTTGCATTGCTAGCAGCAATAATGTGTATTAAGAACTACAGGAATGTTAAGGGTGAGATTCTTAGAGTGGCTTATTATGTCATGGAGAGAAAGAGAAGAAAACCAAGCTCAGGATATATTCTTCTCACAGAGACAGCTGCCTGCGAGAAAAGTAACTGCGCAAATTAAATTTCTGGATTTGATAATGGAACCTTGAATAAATGAAAAAAAAATCCAAGTGAATCTGTGCAAATGAAAATAGATTTCGTCTGACATAATGGGATGGTGCAAGCCTGTCTCAAATGAGCTGTAATTTGTCTAAGAGGCCTCTTCTCTTTTTTTCCCTTTTCAAGGCTCAGTCATTGTTGAGTATTTATTATTTATTTTCGATGGCTTCTGAAAGAACGAGGAATAAATGTGGTTGGGTTTCAGAGGGGTGTGTGTGTGTGTGTATGTGTGTGTGTGTGTGTGTGTATGTGCCCATGTTTGATGTGGATATGTGTGTGTGTGTGTGCGTGTCTTTGTGTGCGTGCATATACTGTATGTGTATGTGTATATGTGCCATGTTTGATGTTGTGTGTGTGTGCGTGTGTGTGTGTGTGTGTGTGTGTGTGTGTGCGCGCGCGCGCGCAATGTTTCGTGAGCGTGCGTGTGTGCGTAGTTGGGCATCCATATGCTGGCACGTATCTATGGATGTCCCGCACGTGTCCATGCACGTGCACACAGCAAGAAAAGCTGAAGTAGCGACATGCTTCGACCAGTCAAAGAGCCCCCGACCCCGTAAGGAAATATTCCTTCCATAAAAGCCCGTCCTCCACGCTCCTGACAGCTCCCATAAATGATGCGAGATTTTCATATTTCGGATATCATCTGCATTCATCTCGCGGGGGGCTGACTGAAGACGGCAGGGCATCCGGGCGGAGGTCCCTCCGCTGGCGCTGCGTTTGGCTGCTTCGCGGAACGGCCCGCAGGGACTCGGCTAATTGAATTGCGTGTCTGATTAGATTATCCCTGCAGCACTTCGCTGCCATTCTGAAGTATGGGCGCCTTCTATTCTACTTAACCTCGCTGCCCCGCACCCGCTGCCGCCTATATATGCGCCGAATGCATTCAGACCATCAAAGTTGGGAGTTATTATTATTTTCCTTTTCATTGTCTCCCTTTGTAAAAGCCCACATCGTTCATGGACCCTTTTCCCTTTCCTCCCTCATCCACGCCTGCAGTCTCGGCCTTCGCAGTCCCAAACGAATTCGATTACTCCAGGGCTCCCTCTTTTTTGGTCGGTAATGTTGTTACCCGTTATTTGGGGGGTGGGAGGCTAGAACAGCCGTGTGAAACATTTCCAAATGAGAGGCGCATCGAAACACTCAACAGTCATTCCGTTTGTAAAATAGCATGTGGCGCTAATTCAATGGGGTTTGGAGACTTTCAAGGGCCTTTTTGAGATGCACCTCAGCTGGTTCTGGGCGGAAAAAACCAAGCGAAACTGTTTGGTTGGACATACTAAATTAGCCCTTTCAAGGCATGTTTGATTGATGCGTCTTCAAAGCATCCAACCACGCATTTTGCTGGGATTCACTTTCAAAATCATATTGATTTTATTATTTTGTCATGTATGATTTTTTTAAAGCTCTGATCAGACATAGAAAATGGTGAGTACATTTTATAAGCACAGCCCCTGGGGAAAGACATTGCTTGAAAATCATTGGCAGGTTCCTCAGCCAGTAAGACACCATGCTCAAACACCAGCATGGTAAGTGAAAATAGAGAGACAAGTGCACACAATAATCAGGTCATTTGATTCATACAACAAATCGTACACCAGCCAATCAACTTTGTGCTGAGAACCGTCTTTAAACAGCTCACCAGCCTTCACTGCCAATCACATCAGAAGCCCTTTTCTTATTTGCCACATTTGCGTTTACAGTCAGCGCACATTAGAGATCGATACATACTCTATATAAAGGAGAAATCCACTTTTGATTGGATTATCATCTATTGCTTCATGTAATTGCATCAGTGCTCTTTGAACGGTTCTCTCATGTTCAACGTCTGGAAGAGAAACCTTCATTCTTTATATTTCTCCACTCTCATAAAAAGCGATTGAACTAGTGTCAGCAAAATTTGATTTTTTCCCCCCTCTGTTGATTATATTGAAATACTTTTTTTGTTAGAAGCAACAAATATTTATTTGAAACTGTAAGGGGAAATATGTCAGAAACCAGCCATGGGCAGAAGAGGTCACTATACAGTATACAATATTCTGGTAGCGTATTCTGGTGTAGCGGTTAAGTTCGGCTAATGGAGGCAAAGTGATATTCATGTAGTCTTAGTTGTAGAAGTGATACACTGTTCTTTGTTTAGTGATGCTATGCACTGTCAAAGTCATGGGTGTTAGTGGTGCAGTTGAGGTGATTGTATGCTAGCGTCATTTTCCTAGTGCCTATTTAATTGAATGGCAGTCTATTAGTGGTAAAGTAATGTTAACAGTCTAGAGTAGCAGTGACTAGAGATTTAGAAGTACAGTGTTAGTCGTGTAATAAAACATAAATTATGCATGGATGTGGCGCATTGCAGGACTGAATCTGCAAATCAGTTTCAATTTCAGCAAAGTGATAGGTCATGAGCTTGTGCAAAATATACCCGTGTAAGGAATCACTCCAATGTTAGTCTCTTCCAAATGCCTCCATTAGTGGCATTTGTTATCCTGTCAACAACATTATTTGGTTATAACCAATATAATAAACGAAACCATTTCTCTTATTTACATATTCTATGGTACATTATATCCACTGTAGGCTACCTATAACAAATGTGTAGGCTATGCATGGGTCACAAAAAGAATGCAAGTGTAAGCAGGGCACGTTGTATATTTTTTTAACGTAACTGATTTAAAAACAATTATGTTCAGTCAAGTCCTCCAGTAATTCTATCTAATGTGTCTTGCATGCCTGCATTTGAACATTATTTCACGGGTTTATGAACACTGTGCTTAAGCTAGTAATATATCAATGGTTATAACGCTCTTGGACTTAATGCTGAATTTACAGTGTTTCATTGAATGTTTAAAAATGTTGCATGTACTTCTATACCTGTTGTCCAACAAGTGTTGCGTGTAATGTAGGCTATGAAAAATATGCATTTGTGTATTCTGCTATAAGCAAACGCTTAATTGTGGAGTTCAGGTGTCTTGGTGGTTTTTGATTGCCCCCCCCCCCCCTCCCCCCCACCGCCCCACCTGCATGGCGCGCATGCACGCACGCACGCACGCACATGTACACACACACACACACACACACACACACACACACACACCTTAGATCCAAGAAGCGTTTAACCTCAAATCCATCTATTGGGACTGAAAGAAACACATTAATTTAAACATTGGTATTTATTATTTATTTCTATTTCTACGAATAGCCAATATAATAATTGTGAATTGATAGGCTATAGTTAAGTTGAAGGTCCGGCTTTTATGGACACAAAAAAGGTATTAACCTACGGTCATATGTGTACGTGAAAGTACAACATTGAAAATAAAATATACAACAACCATGGATCGATATTCAATACCACAATAAAAATATATCATCACAATGAGCTGTAGATGTAATATATCTATATCACAATATTAACAGCTGGCTACAGTGCTCGACGCTTAAGAACAGGCTTCCTTTTAAATGTATTTAATATCGACACGCAATGTTTAATATTGGCAACATTACATTTTGACTAGTTACATTGAAGCCTATTATGAACATTTCCAAGCTATATTTACGAATGAGGGCTACGCTATATCAGCGAAAGTAGAATCATCTCATAAAGGTCATTGCGCTTGAGAAAAACGGTTATCTCACGAAAGTATACTGTAAATGTATTAAGAGGGAGAGAGGACACCGTGAAACGAACTTACCTGTTAAGACTGCCCGTGAACATTGACTAGAGCTGAAGCATTCAGAATTCAAAAGGCACCCATCCTCCCCTCCGAGGTACTTTTCATAATTATTAAATTACGTTCCCCGCAACCCATTAAGTAGGGCATTTTCTTTATAACCACCTGCTCTTCCTCCGTCCACCAATTGGCACCATCAATCTTTCAGCGTTACCGGGCCCTAAAAGCTTTTTGACTTGTTTATAATGGGGACATCGCAGGGTCAGGGGCAAGGCTGTGTGCACAGTGATGCTCCAGCATTCGGGGTCACTTTGTCAGTCCGGCCACCGGGGTGCGAGGCAATTACAGGTCATTCTTTGAATGAAGGCACATGAGAGACGAGGGGATGAAGGAAAAGAGAAAGTTTTTTCTTTTTTAATCCTCCCGCTGCTGTTGGTTAGCAATGTTGCAGTGACACTTTTCGCTCCGGGTATATTGTAAAGCGACCTGACCCTGGTCTGACAGGAGTTTTGACGTCGCCGACCGCACACAGCAACGGTCAGTGGTTGATATCCTTTCATACAGAAAGTCACAGGCCAGTCACACCTCAAACGCATGTTATATTTTAACTTTTTTCGCGATCATCCATAGTAGGCCAATGTTTTTTTGAAAATAAATAAATAAAATACGCTAATAACGATAATAGTCATGCATCATAGTGTTCAATAATAAAACTATAATGATGCCTGCAGTGTTAACTTAAACTATAATATGATTTGTAATATGACCGTATTTCAACCATTAGTATTCAGATCTAACACAGTCTGTTAACATGAAAACTGTAGGCTACAATGAACGTTTATAGGATGGGTGGCGTCCCTAGTAACAGTAAGACAGCTTTGGACGCTTTTACTTTAACGAGCACTGCAAGCGTTTCCAATTCAGACATTATGCTTTTGAACTGCATCACTGTGACCAGCCAAATTACCGGAATATCAGGTATTATGAGACAGTTAGATCGTAAAATGAATAAAAATGAATAATCGCGTATATAAATGAATGCCATATTGCAAAAACGTGAATAAATGAATTAATGAAAGCATTTAATTAATTTATTCAATATTTTATCACAGTGTGAGATTTTGAAGAAAACGTATGAAAACAGTAGAATAACTATGCACCTTGGTTGTGTTGATCAGTTGAACAGACTCAGCACAGATGGGAGACCCAACTGCTAATGTGGCTCAGCACACATCTCTTCTCCCAGCAGGAAAATCATTAGCTAATGTTCATAGACCTGCTGAGTTTATAATCTCACACAGAGTGCCTGCTTTATATTACCTATTAATCATGATTACAGTCACAATCACTTGTATACACACACACAAACAAGCACACACACACACACACACACACACACACACACACACACACAAACACACACACACACGCAAACACACACACACACACACGCACACACACACACACACACGCACACACACACACAAGCAAGCACACACATTCCACAAATTGCCTAAAACAAAAAACAACATTCTCTCTCTCACTCTACATCTCTCTCTCTCTCTCTCTCTCTCTCTCTCTCTCTCTCTCTCTCTCTTTCTCTATCATACACATTTAACCTCCACCACAGATGTACATACCAAAAGTAAAGATGTACTGATACACAAATATACCATACTGAAACTCAAACACACCTACACACGCTCATGCACGCACACACACGCACGCACGCACACACACAAATGAACAACCTTAATTACATCCTAAACCTTTTTCCCTTCTGTGTTTAAACTGGCATCCTCTTTACATTGGGTAATGGGATTAGCGTTCAGCTAATGGGTCTCCTTCTGCCATTCGGAGACGATGTGCCCAGACCTTGGAAAGCACACACCAGCGCTGCGGCGGAGAGAGACATCTGTAGAGAAAAGGGCCTGCGCTGCTCCCCCTCGGCCGGATCCATAGAGAGAGCGCGAAGCAGAGACAGGTGCATTTTTCCACAAATCGAGTTAGCCGCGAGACGCCACATCCAATTGGGCCAAATTGATGTGAGAGTTTGTGATGTCTGCCGCGGGTCATATAGAAAAGGTCAGTGTGCCGAGACAATGACATCAATCTGACCCGCGCTGCAAAACATCTGTGTTCAAGTACGCATGACAAACACAATGCAAACATTCTCGTGAGGATCGGAGAGCGTTTGGTGGCGGAGGGTAAGAAAGTGAGTTTGAAAGTAACAGAAGTAAATCTACTTTTCCATTTGGTGTAAATTTGTGTTATTCGTACTAAACTTATATTAAACAATCTATTAGTCCAGTGCCGCTTGAAAGCATTCATTTCCAGAATAGATATATATTTGTGCAAGATTACTTCTAAAATGACAAAGAAATAGGATTGAAGAAAAAAAAATCTATAAGCAATGTTTTTCATAAAGGTTTTAAGAGGTTTTTATATTATATATGATGGAATTAGTTAATTTCATGGAAAGCTTTTTACATTCCAATTTGATTTGTAGCCATCCTTCATCGTGCATTTATTTACAAGTATTTACACAGAATTACATACAAATCTTATCATAAATATGTGATAACATAAATAACATAAATTTCAGTAAGTCAAACCTTACGTTCTTCTATCACTCTGGTTGCATCCCGCTGTAGGAATCATATTCCTGCCTGCCATAGCATTAGATTTTATAATGCTGTCATGTTAGCCAATAGTCTGGAATGACTGTGGAAATAGAAATTGAGTGCATACTTTCATCTCACCTGTATTCCGCTGCTATAGGGCCATTCTGTTTTCAGGGGCCTATCTCTCCAGAGTATGCAGGATATAGGTTTTGTTTGCATGCTCTGAAATGAGCATGCTTAAACCTGAAACAATAGACCAAATCTCCAGCAGACTCAATATTGATCCAATTAAACCTGCAAAAAAGAGACAAAACATTTGATAGGAAGAGTTTCTAAATAAATTAATTTAGTGATACTGTATGTATGCTGTTGAAAAAGAAAGCTATGGATCAAACACCAAGCATTTTGCTCTACATTTTGCTCTAACCAATAAACACTGAGGGGGAGATGAGATTATATGGCATATACGTATTGAAAATATATATATGAATATTAAAAAAACAAAGCAACACTGAGCAACAGGAAAGGAAGTGTTTCTTCCACATTAACATCAGAAGATATTTGAAGATATTGCCCAAAATTGGTATAACCAATAAAAAAAAGAGATACAATCTGAACTCGGTATCTTATGAATAGGATTAATTACTGAAATTCTGTCTTTGGCAAATAAACTGTGATACAATTTTATTTAGCCATGTGGAAATGGATGACCCATAATGAAATAAATGGGAAATAATGGGCTTCAGTCAGCCAAGGTCGCTCTAGTTGCCACTGCAGAAATTCCCCCTATCTACATACTAGGCGGCTACAGGTAACCCTCTCTGGTCAGTGAAGGATGGTTCTGGTCTCTAATTGGTGCTAGTTATTCAGTGGCATGCTGGGAAACCTGTAGTAAAATAATAATAATTTTGGAACATCTGCCGAAACTATTAAAAGACTGCACATGGTTCAGTAGTGCTCCTTGGTTGAGTGAAGGTAACGTATTGGTGACATTACAGTTGTTATTATAGGTGAATCCAAATGATTCTTTTGGAATTACACAAGTAGCAAAACATGTGGGTTACATTTTACAATGAGGTTCAAGAATTGGCATTATCTAATGTCATTGTTTACATGAATTAATAATGGACAAATACATTAATTAAGCATGAAATGAACTTCTAATTAGTTATTTGTTACTTGATATTTTATACATTAGCAAACCATAGGATGAACTTATAATGAGCTAAACATTCTCAAATACACACATTTTTTCATTCTAATATGAATTGGCAATAACTAATGTAGTCATTTACATGAATTAATGATGTACAAATGCAGAGCTATACAGCTTAAATTCTCAATTCTCAGTCGTAGTTGGTTAACAACTACATTCCAATTCATGGAACTTTATTGTGAAGTGTTACCAACATTTTTATTGCATGCAAACCAAAGAAGGAACAACCAAACAAAACAATATTTTTTGCATCTGTGAGTAATTCTTTATTGCTGCCACAGGGAGACTGCATGTTCTGAAAGAACCATAAAATATTTCGAATATTCTGAACACTGTTCATACATTGCACTCCAATCACTGACATACTGGTCACCCCAGAGATAATGGTAGGTTGATATTGTAGGCTAAATTATGTTATTTAAAACATTTCTTGGCCTGACCAAGAATGCCTTTTTAGTGTTGTATAGGCAGCCACTAAGCAGCTGTTCAATTAACTGATCAATCGTTGATTAACTGATCACATTTTTATATTAGATTGGCAGACTGACTTAAACAATGAATTATATAGCTTCAATGATGAAAAATAAGAATTAGAGTACTAGACCTACACAAAATGATGAAATGGCAGGCATAGCTGTATGATAGGTAGTGTTACTCAACTGAGGAGGTTATCTAACCTGGTGGACATTTTCATTCTATTACAACTATTTGATATATTCAACATGTTAAACAATTAAAACTTCTCATCATATTTGTCAAATTCAGCATATATCTTAGTAGTTTAGACAGAAATGTCTTAGTAGCCAACTTATCTATTATACACGTTTGTAATTTGTTACAAACAAATTACTAATTACTAATTTTGCAGCTGGAAGAGGCAGGGCTGTAATCAGTCAGTTAGTCAATCAACCAATCAATTGCCAATTCGTCAATTAACCAATCCATTAGTCGATTAATCGATCAAATAATTTATTCCATAAAGACTATATCCACCTCATGGCATGTGCAACGCGCAAGGCAAAGACATGCATCCAAAAAAATTGAGCAGTTAAAAGAAGTTGATGGAACTAACATTACTGAGTAGGAAAATTGTGTTTCTGAAATGTACAGATGGCGTGAAACATTGTAATTTTGTGATGGATGAAAATTCACAAACATGATCTCCTTTGAGATAGCTTATGAACATTATCCCTTCCCTGAGCTCAAAGTATGTTTACAATAAAGAAAACGCTCGATCATTCATTGTGTCACGCAGGCTGTCCTGTCACTTGTTTTGCCAAGACGTTTATATGTAGCTAATTCCAGTAAACCTCGACGTACCCAAAGGCTTGTCACCCCCTGTAGGCTATACTGATTAGCAGCCTATCTGTCTAGAATACGCAGGGGTGCACCCCAGTAAACCCCTTGTGCCAAAGTGCCTCAGGGAGCTCACTGTGCCAGCACGAACCCCGAAGACGGGAAGATTGGTTAATGATAAGCCTGACCGTGACTTCCCCAAAAGGCATTTAATTCTGCTGAAATAACTGCTGAGCAGCAAATATTTGCGACTGCAGCTAATAAATGTCAATTACTGATGCTAAATAAAACCTCCACACTCCACCGCCACCCTACATTCATGTAGGTACATTTACCTGAACAACAAGCAACAAACAATAGAAGAATTTAACTGTGGAGGCTTTTTATTTATTTGTCGTTGCTGTTATAAAAGATGCTTTTCCTTAACATGTAGGCCATGGGCTATGAAATTGAACCTGTAGTCTGAGTGGACTTGATGCCGAACAAAGAATATACAAAACAGGTAGGTTTACCGCATGGCGGTATTAACAACATAGGAGGAATATTGCGATGGGAGTCTTTTTTTACTGAGAGTAGAAGACCTGTTTCAGTATGTTTTGGAAGTGGCATTGGTTAAATTGGTTATTGGCCATGCCCCGATTGATTGTTGCGTGTAATGGCTTGATGGATTAATAAACCACACAAATAAAGGCAGGTAAAGCTCGGCTAAATTCCTCAACAAGTGAAAACCATACAATCCATGAATAGCAAAACACGCATATACAGCAGTTATGACCAAAAACAATAATCATCGTAAGTGCATGTATTTTTTCAATATAGACATTTTAATATAGGGTAGACGTCGCAATATGCGGAGGAAAACTGATGGCAAATGTTAAACAGCACAAGATGAAACGATGACAAGGTACTCCGTTAAGAATTTAATTCCATCTCATTTTGTACATTTTTTTGTATACGATTTGCTCATACTTGTGAGAGATTTAATGATCACATATTCTGAAAATCTTATTTCAGTCCGGTCGATGGCCATTTTTTCGTTAATGTCGACTTAAGAGCTGGGAGTAATTTAGTAATTGATTCAAAACATTGCATCCCGCCAGTGCCAGACCCACATTTGAGGGTAATATGTTTGCTAATTTTATCCCGCTGAATGAGATTACTATGCTAATATCTCTCTCCATGCCTGGTTTCTTGGTCACTTGGGATGCCTTGCTATCTGGTCCACAGACCTCTGATAGGGGCGGATATGATAGTTCGAAACCGAGTCCAGCATTCCTCCAGTTCTTCCGTCAGAGCTGGTATTTTTAAAAGGACCACTATTGTTGCAAAATAATACACAAAGTTCCTTGTGGGGATAAATAATACCAGCAAAACATATAAGGCCAATTAAAACAATTATAAAGCCTTAATATGTAAAACAGGAACAAAAACCACAACAAGGACATGTATACATAGCTACATTTACACATAGGCTACATGCATACATAGTATATATAAACTTTCATCACAATCGGCTACTAGGCCTATAGCCTACTTCTGCTGCCTTTAGCTAGTACTTCTACAACAATAACTACAACTAATATTAAAAATGATAATAGCAATAATACTAGGCTAATAGTAGTAATACCAATGATGATGATGATGATGATGATGATGATGATAATGATTATCATTATTATTATTATCATTATCATCATCATTGGTATTACTACTATTAGCCTAGTATTACTGCTATTATCATTGTTCTTGTTGTCGCACTTGAAGGTAGTCGTGGTTGGTGTAGCAGCAGAAAGGCAGTTAAGCACACCGCTCAATTATTTCGAACGCTGCTAGTATTCACCTTGGCTTTGTGAGCATCCTGATACAGGACATAAGCATATGGATCCGAGTGGACTGCGGTGCACAGCAATATGAATATAAACCGTTTCTATGTGCAAGTAAGAAGGCTTATACTATCCAAGGAAGTGCTTCGCTGTTCTGGGGTTAGTTTCTCAGAACATAATCTTGTCGGTAAAAATATCTGGAAATATCTCTTACAAAGACGAATGTTTTCCGAAACAGGACGCTACTCAATTAGAACCTTTTTATTTTTTTATTTATTTTTATTTATTTGTACTAGTTCTGAGATTCCAAGTAGCCTATTGCGTGTGCCATGTTAAATCCCTTTGTGCTGATATAGCAAAAATCAATTAGCCGAATTACCTGAGTGTAAACCTCTATAGATGGTCCACACATTGGCTATGTAGAACTATTTCGGCTGGTCTAACACAATTTAACATTTTTTTTGTAACCTTTGAGGGAAAGTGATGTTATGTTTTACTGCTTATGCGAGTTTCATTTATGTTGACTATAAATTATACTATTCAAACTGACTGGGTGTATTGTCTAGTTTCAATTATCTTGAAGAAAGTACAATTTGTTAGCACAAACCTCTTAATGCCATTTAGATTTTGTATTGCAAACACATCCGAAGAGCTAATTGAAGTGAAAGGCTATCTTCAGCTATCACTTAGAGTAGCTGTAACTCTTGAAAAAGTATCTTCATGTCAACTTTGGGAAACACACGTGGATGTTTTAAGGTGCTGTCGTGAAACACTGATCCCTGACCCTGAATTTCAGACCAATATGCCTTCCACATGAACCAGATTGTTGGACCACCAACAACGTCTAAAACGTCTAAAACTAAAACGTCCTTGCAGAGAGCGCGATCGGTTGATTTGTGGACGATTTTGTAATTCTAAAATCTTGATACAATTTCATAGGCAATCCTATTGGCCACACATTTGACTTTAAAATACGTTTCAAAATAAATACTACCGTAGCATTGCTCTCTCCATTAATAAAATTATTAACGAAGGATTGACCGAAATATATATGCATACGATAAGTTGTTTATGCCTTATATTGCCCGCATTGCCATAATTATGTGGCTACAGGTATGATTTACTCAGGGTAAGATGTTATGATTAACAAGACGGGGATTTCTCATCCCTGTCCCTGTCATTCCTGTCCTCTGTTTTTATTGATAGGCTAAGTCTATACAATGACATTATGCTTGTCCTTTTGTCTCCCTGTCTACCCACATTCCTCCTTCCCTGAGCAACGACAACGTGTTCTGAAGAGAGAGAGAAGTCACCCTCATGCCAAACGTCTCACTCTTTTGTTTGCCAATTGCAAACTGAAATTTAGGGTCTTGTAAGCTTTCTGTGTAGACTGATTTATTTCGAATGAAACCATGCGATGGTTGTTATTTATGAGCCATTAAATCAGTGATACTAAGCAATATACTGTTAATTATTTCACACACCTAGCTACATCGTTTCCTTGTTGGTGTTCGTGAATGTACTGACCCATTCCACTTCGGAAGCTATGAATGGCGTGCTTGCCAACAACGAAACATTACAGCTGTTTTGTTTGAGTGGGCCTATTTAATTCATTTTGAATATCCTTTGATTACTTGTCGATTTCCCGCAGGCAAGGTAATGCTGATAACTGGCGCATGGAATTCAATTATATTCATTGACATTTATCCTAAACTGACAAAAATGAACCTATATGTCCCGCAAAATCAATATAACAAGGTATTGAAGGTGGTGCAAGGTAGTGAAATTGTTTTGTAATTTTGCGTAATATCTTGCAGGTGAATTACATTGCTGACATGCACGTTTTCCCGTATCAAAAGTTAGCCAGCGTATAGCTACTGAAACAAAGCTGTTCTTATTTCTCTCCATAAATAGCCTACTGAAAACAGTTAATAATGCAATGAAAGATGCTGAAAGTATAAAAGAGAGGCGATTCAATGGCTGCTGGATTATAGACCTCGAGTATAAAGAGCCGTTTGAATGAGAGAAACGGACAGCAAAGATGTAATTCTATTTGCTTCACCAATGTATCAGAGGGACTTCTCCGTCCTTTGTGTGTTATTAGATTATTCCTTATGGTTTCTTTTTTCCATCGCCAGACGCGTGGAGGAAAGTCAGAGAACCAGTTGCTCTTTGGATTCAATAATTAAATTAACCATTCGGTAGGCTACAAATTTTAGCCTGGACTCGCGTGTAGAAAGAAAAACATTTACATAAAGACTGGGATGTGTCAAAGAAGAATTAGCATTTCTTGTCTTTAAACTCTCAAGTTGAACCAAACGGAATAAAGAACAGAAAAAAATGTGATCACAAAGAAAATCGGAATTGTAAAACTAGTGCAATTTCAGAAACATTTTCCTGAATTGCAAATGGTCCTAATTCTGAGTGACTAATGCTAAACACAAGGACCAAATTTGGTTAAATTCGCTAATGTTAAATATGTATGTTTTTTTTAATGAAACGACAAGGGTTAAAATAATAACTCATGAAGTTTTTTGTTGAAAACCGTTAAATCATTCAATTATTCCTTTGTTGTTTGATTTTCGGGTTTGTGAATGGTTTGTCTCTACGACCGAGGCAAGTATTCATCTTCTCCGTGAAAAAATGACACAAGTAACTTGAGTAATAACCTTCGTATTGACATCAGTCTTACCCGCTCTAAAAGTTGAAGATACCAAGGACAGATGCTTTCGCATCCCTCGTTTTCTATGGGAGACCAGGAGACCAGGCCGTTTTGTCTTGACAATGTGTTTTTCAATGTCAGGCGGTGAACATTAATTTTTATTGATGTTGCGGGGAAGAAAGATTATTAGCGCTGGACATCATTTTATCAAGTAATCTCTGTAAATCACCTGTAGCGGTAAAGGCGTTGAAATGCACTAACGCCCCTGCCGACCGAGTCAACAGCGCATTAGCTTAATTCAGGGCTCCATAAATGTGCAAGATTGTAAATTATTATTTATATTGTTTCTGGGTTGAGAAAAAACCAGATTATGCTAAAATAAGATTGCTTGAAAATAATTTCTACTTTCAATCTCCCAAGAAAGTATTCTAATTGCAAGAAGATCGCAGTGTTTTCCTAACAAAATTAACTACTTAACAGGCCAATATTGCATGCCGAACTGCCCAAATGACTTCTTTATGAGTTTGTTATTTTAATTACTGAGTTGTTCCTGGGCAAATAAAGGGAATAGAAGATGCAACTTAAGTAATTACAAGCATATTTACATCTAAAAAATAATAAATACATAAATAGATTGACTAGGAAACATGAGGAATCGGCATAAACAAGGTCATTTAAATGAGGAAATGATCAAGCCTAGTCCTATGCTCCTTCTGAAATTTTATTTTAAGACATATTTTAGCTATATATAGACCAATATTTACTAATCCTTGTTAATGTAACATAGAATATCGTTAAATGACAGTTCCATACTTCATATCGTGTGATTAATAGGCTAATAATAATAATAATAATAATAATAATAATCATCATCATCATCATCATCATCATCATAAAAATCATAATAATAATAATAATAATAATAATAATAATAATAATAATAATAGGCCTATTAATAAAAATATTTTTTGACGCAAAGTTTGTATTTCATATTATAGGCCTACTGTATTTCATATTTAAGTCTTACAGCTCGATTATTAACGGGGTGAATAAAGGGGCATTTATTTTCATTAAATTAAAGTACTTTGTGCATTATATTATTAGGCTATTGATATGACTATTATTATTGTCATTATGTATAATATTATTGTTATTATGAGGCTATTGTTGTTGTTGATGTTGTTGTTGTTGTTGTTGTGTTCGTTCACCATTTCTAACTCTACTCTTTCCTATAGCCTCATGTAACTGTTCTTATACATTAAATTAAACAGAGTACCATTCCAACCGATCCCTATCTTCAATACATCAAAATATTTCACGTGCTTCGGGGGTCAGGCGAAGTGCTAAACTGGGCATGTAACATTCTTACAAGCGTGGCACCAGGGTTCCCGCACTTCAGGCCAAGAAAGAATGGAAATCTGCGCAAAGAGAACGAGAGAGGGGGAACACTATCCAAAATGTGTGCCCGGGGTACATGATCAGTTAAAAGGCTTAAAAGCTCGGGGGGAAATTGGATCAGGGAGAATCGTCACCCAACTTTCATTATTTCCAAGTGGTGTGATTGAATTAAAGGGGTGGATGGTGGTTGAGAGAGGATGGAGGGGGCTCAGCGCGTAATGGTGTGGTATTAAATTCTAATTAGAGATGCAGGGGATCAATGATGGAAGAGGCCGGACAGCTCGGTCCCCCTGTGCCAGCCCAACAGACTGATGAGTTATTGTCATGTAAAAAGCGCCAGCAATAAGACCAAACGCTTTGCTATTGTCCAAGTGGAAAGAGCCAAGTTTATTATGTGGACTATATGCTCTAGAGACCTCGGGCTAGGCGGCTCATAGGAGGCTTTTCATAAAACAAGGCGCTGTTTCTGTGAAGGAGGCCAGTTTAGAAGCAGGCGCCGAGCAGTGCACATCTAGCCACAGTATAGCCTCCTTCGAACAAAAAATAAACCTTTATCTCCCCCCGAGCGTTTTTTTTAAATCTCATTAAACATACCTCGAGTCTACTTTGAAATACATTTTTTCCGAGGGAGAAGATTTTTTAAACCCACTGAGCCTTTTCAATGTATAAAATGGAGTACTCTTACCTCAATTCCTCTGCCTACGAGTCATGTATGGCTGGGATGGACACCTCGAGCTTGGCATCTGCCTACGCGGACTTCAGCTCGTGCAGCCAAGCCGGTGGCTTTCAGTACAATCCGATCAGGACTACATTTGGGGCCACCTCCGGGTGTCCCTCCCTCACTCCTGGTTCCTGCAGTCTGGGGACACTACGGGACCACCAGAGTAGCCCATATACTGCAGGTAAGCACGTTCTATCTTTTGCTCGCTGCGCGAGAAAAATCTTCCCCGGTATATAGAAGCCTTGATTACATTTGAAAATGGAAATGTGCTTAGTATTTTCCAAACTAAATTTGCTTACACAAATGAAAGAATCTATCACGTTAGAACCGATTGCAGGCGAGAGGTAATTCAGTTATGGGGTTACACTATCCCAGTCACACCCGAACCGCCAACAAAATTATCTTAAGCTGCCAAAATGATAGGCATAATTTATTTACTTTGCGATGAGACATAAAGCTCGGAGAATAATTAAATAACAAAAGCTCATTATTGGCACTGCATTTACGTTACACCAGCAATAACTGAGGGTGATGACACAATTACAACAGGTTTCCAAAGAAATTAAATATAGCTATTCAGATTTTTTAATATTGTTGAATAATACACGATTATATTAAATAACTAAAAGTCAGATGTATTTCAAGAACATTATCATTATTTACATTTTAAGTTTTGTTTAATTTCTTTTTTGTTGTTGTTGGAATATGAAAGCCATATTCCAAATTAACGAAGTAGCCTATAGGCTAGTTATCTTGTCATTATAAACATTTTGAAATAAACTTTTTGGCAAGTAGGCTTGCTACATGTTGGCTATCTTAGGTACACTGAGAATATAGCAAGGCTATATATTGATCGCGGACAATGTTTTTACATTTCTTTTTCTTTTGTCCTGTTTTAGGATATGTTTAAATGTTTACATGCATGTCATTTCCATTTGTTTTTAGTTCCCTACAAACTGTTCACGGACCACGGTGGCTTAAATGAGAAACGAAAACAGAGGAGGATCCGCACCACTTTCACCAGTGCGCAACTGAAAGAGCTCGAGCGAGTTTTCGCCGAGACCCACTACCCTGACATCTACACGCGAGAGGAGCTAGCGCTCAAAATCGACCTAACTGAAGCCAGAGTTCAGGTGTGTTTATGTGCCCGTAAAATACACACGTAATCTGAAAATATATTAATATAGACTGATTGAATTAGATTTGAGAACTTGAGATCAATGACAATCCGGAAGGAAGACCTGTAATGTTGTATCGCGTGTGTATGTATGTATATATATATATATATATATATATATATATATATATATATATATATATATATATATATATCAAAGCCTACCTGTAGTTCAACATTGAATGGAACATTGAATTGGATAGAATTACCTATTCTTCTGTAAAGAAAGATTCCCAATTACAATACAAGACAACGTTTGGACTGCCTTGTGTGTGCATTAGTTCAAAATAAACCACTATCCATTCATTCAAACATATCGCAATGGAAGCATAAAAATAGTTCGGATCAACCGTCAATATTCACTTTATTGAATGTAACCGTCATAATGGAAATTCTTATTCAAAGGAAAATGTTAAGTAATGTCAAGTAATTCAAGCCTTGACGAGTATACGTCTGGTCCTACTCTGGACCAGAGCAGGACCATATGTACTATGCAAGAGGTGATTTAACACTAGACATTTTACTAGTTTTATTTATACTTTATTAGTATAACCATAATACAGTAATGCCTTTTCAAAATTACATATGATACAATGTTGTCCAAATAATGTAAAATATTAGCATTTCTAACGTATAAGCATCACTAAGACGCTCTGCATCACTATAAGTGGAGAAGGCTACACATGGCGTAGCTTCTCTGAAAACCACTGCACGTTTTTACGCAAGGTCAATTTTAAATTCGCTGCGAATTTTCTATTCAAAACCTTTCAGGTGTGGTTCCAGAACAGGCGCGCAAAATTCCGCAAGCAGGAGCGCGCGGCCGCCGCCGCAGCAGCAGCTGCTAAGAACGGGTCTTCTGGAAAGAAGCCTGACTCAAGAGATGATGACGGCAAAGAAACGAAAGCAACAGACCCAGACAGTACTGGGGGTCCGGTGCCTAACGTGAACCCCACCCAAAGCTGTGGTGGCCTAAGCCCGACTGGGGGACAGGTTAACCCCGGTGGGAACGGACCAGTGGAACAAGTGAAGACGCCGGTAGTTGGAGGATTGGTAGGCACTGCGCCCAGTCAAGGATGGGCACCCACTCCCGCAAACATCACTTCCATTCCGGACTCTTTAGGCGGACCGTTCGCGAGCGTCCTGTCCACTTTGCAGAGACAGAATGGAACCAAAGCTACTTTAGTAAAAACCAGTATGTTCTAATCAGCAAGATGGAGACGTTTGGAAAAAGAAAAAAATAAATAGTTTCCTCTGTCGACTGTACAGTCCTTACTCGTGCAACAAGGAATGCCAAAAGACAGGAGACACGTTTCCCTACAGTTAAACAAGAATGAGGACGAGAACACAATAGCGCTGGCTTGATTGACAAGTTCTGCGCTATAGCAACCAACCTTTGCTGCAGACAGCCGACAGTCAGCGAGTGGAGTGACAAAATACTTGTTCGACGCTGTTTTTATTTTCACCTTTCTGTGTTCATTGGGGTGTTGTGGTCAGCACTTACCTTTACATGTTCAGGTACATTAATCTGTCACGAATGTATTGTCATACAGGCCAAATGTTATCATTCTGTGGCCTTTATTCGCATTTGTCAGGTTAATTTAAACAATTCAAATATAAATTCCAACGAATCCAAATTCAAGTCACTGTTGATGAAACATGCCACATTCTTTTCACGAATACATATAGCGTACGAACAAGCACGGTCTCTTGCGTTATGAATAAATAAGTATTAAAAGGCACCTGACTTAGTTCTCTTCGTATTTTTCCAGGCAACATGAAGTACGTTTCAAGATCAAATCAGATATAAATTGTATTTTTTGAGAACAGTATAGGTGGCCTTTTAACTGTTGTAGTTATTGTTACGTTAAAAATATATTATTTCCAAAAGGCACAAACTGCACATTTCACTGTTGACAGGAATACTTCAATGTTTTGTGTGTCCTTCTACAGCTGTATTTGTGTGGCTCAGATGTGTAGTGTTAATAGATATAAACCCGTCTTTATTGTTGACCCTAGGACGTTTCCCCTTCGAGTTTATGGAGTGTTTTGACGTTTTACAATGTCACCACGTGCGAATTACTTCTGGCATAAACTGAAATAATTTAAGCACTGTACGTGTAAAATTTTAGTTGCATGTTGTCTTTTTCTGTCCAATTTTTAAATATATTTTTCTTTTTAGTGAGTCAAATATTTCCGGTTTTGTCCAGATTTGAAAATTATTTATATGTAGGTAAATGAATGCTTATATTTAAGAAGGAACTATTTCTACATGTGTATATAGTTTTCCAAGTGTATCCTTTACTTGGTGGTTGATAAAATGATAACAAAGCTGCACTGTGTTTTTATTCCTCATTAAAATAATGCGTGTAACTGTCATCTGACTGTTACCTGCTCATAAATGGAAAATCCAAAAAAATTGATGAATAGCATGTTACGTGTTGAAAATAATTAGCCTACCTGAGTCACAAAAACATCCAAACGATATGAAGATTAGCAAACAACATTCTATTGAAATTCAGTGATATTTGGTTTGATAAGCCGTGAACTCACCTTTAAATGTAAGTAAATAATTGTCAGACTGAACAATAATATAATGCGAATTATTTGTAGCTTAGGTCTTATCTTAATAAACCTCTTCTAGTTTTGAGTTTTTTTTCTTCACAAGATTTTCTTCAGACGTTAGCATTTCAGTGCAAGGATTTAGCCTACATATGCCCGTTAATCTGATACTGTTAGAGGCATAGTGAAGTCGTGTTGGGAGTTCATATAATAGGCTACAGAGGAGGCTCAGAAACAAAATGCTAAACTACAATATCGCGTTGTTGTTAAAATGTCGTCAAATGATTTGTCTTGCAATTATTCTTAGAAATCTGCAGGTGTATCAAAATCGGTAGGCTTATATATGCGTCAGGATATGTGCTGGTTATATAATGAGAAATAGCTTGAAATAAACTGTAGGCTACAATTATATCATCTTGCCAATGTTATATCGCTATATTACCTGCCTAGTTTAATTCTTTTTTAGAAACATATGCAAACACGACTGTTTCAAGCATATATACAGCCTTGTCTATAAAATGATCAGCAATCAGTCCTTTATTCGCTTACCTAGTCTTCATACGTTTGGCCCGCTCTGTAGCTGGTGCTTTGATGCCCTCTTGCGGTTAATAGCCCATTTAAACATTTCCCCATGTATAATTCTCTATAATTTCAAACTTGCTCGTCTCAATAATTGATTAGAACAAAAATAAAATATTTACTTCAAATCAAATAGCCTAGGAATAGCGAAATATGTAGAAATACTTCTCTTATTGTTAATAATCTTGCGTTTTATAGAACAGGACATTTTCAGGACATTGGACAGCGACCTTTATTTTTCTAGAGCATAATATAGCCCAAACACTGGCTAAATAAATCGTTGCATTTTACGCACAGTACTTAGCAATAATAACAAGGCCGACGTAAGTTTAAACATTTTATTTATAAACATACATTTGCTATAAAAGCCATTGCATTTCAACATTTCTATTCTCTGTGTTTTCAGATGGATATCACAATAAATACAGAGTTCAATCGCACGAATCGTTCCCATTTTCACCATATAAGTATGTCCCATCCCAGAAAACATTACACCAGGATTGTAGTGCCCCTCCCCGGGTATCAGTTATACTTTAATCCTACCTAAATAAACATAACAAAACATAATCAGAACTGAAGCTTAAAATACTGTAGGACAGAAAAAATAATTCAGACGGGACGGGCGCATAACTATGTATTCCTCAAAATAATCGCTATTTGCTAAGCTGTGAAGTGGAATGATATATCATACTCGAAAATAAAAAGTGTACGCTACATGCAGATACTTTTGAGAATATACGGAGGGAGAAGGTCTGGTGTTTATCTGGATTCAGAAAGAAAATCCACTGCGATGCAGCTCAGTTGGCAGCTACGGAACGGCAGCACTTCCGTTTTAATTGGTCGGCAGAATTAGATTTTCAGAGATTCATGGAATTCAGATAGCCGAAATAGGGAGTCAGGTTTATTATTTCGAAAATAAATACGTAACAATCGAGACTTAAAAATATAGTTACCACAACAGTAGCCTATATTTGAATCCCACACATTGTCAACAGAGAGCAAACACATTGTGTATGTGAATGCAATATATTGCTTTAAGGTGCCGACGGAATGGGTCGCAGCCAAATCTTGCTCATCAATGCACGATTTATAAAGAGTGTGTAGGAGAGAAAGACACGGAGCGGTGTATTACCACAGTTCTCCCACTTCAAAGGACTGTAGTTATAGTCTCATTGTCTCCATGGCGTTACATTTACAGCGAAAATGAATATCCTGCTCGCTCACGAGACCTAATCATCATCTTTGGATTTAAACGTAAGCGCCAACATTCCACCAAGTGTGCAATCACTTGTATTCCTAAGGCACATGTGCAATGTAATGACATTTGGAGACCAAATCTCTAACACTAAAGGTAACGAAATATTTATGAAAACGACTTTGCTTAATGAAACTATAGCGAGCAGTGTCTTCGTGAGAGAATCCAGCGTACATGCACATATTTTTATCAATTATAGCCAGTTTAGTAGGCTAATAATGTCCGACACAATTGTCGGAGCGAAAAAGAAAAGATAAGAAAACCTTAGACTACGTTTGACACGTAAAACCATGAATTTAATATTTCAGTCGTCTTAAAATAGCACAAACTCTGCTCAAGCTGCCTTAACTATATACTTAATATATTAAGGCAGATTAAATAATGAACCGGGTCTCTCAAACAGATTTACACAAATGGATCTAAATGGGATTATACTCATTAAAAGCTTCTTATTTAAATCAACACAACCTATGGGAACATTTGAAGTTCTCGAATTCCGGAAATGGCAAATCGTAATAAAAAATAAAATAAAAACGCGCAACGTGCCTTAATGATCACTTCTGCAGGTAGGCTACAGACGCAGCTTTACGATTAAGGCATTTCTAGCACAACACCCCATACTTTCTGTTTTCAACCAGCAGTAAAAAATTATATATTACCATGATAAACGACAAATGAAAACTAGCATCTTCAAAAATATGTAGTTATTTTATTTATAGAAGTTCATGTTGCAGCTAAGTGCTCCCTTTACAATGACTCGAAGTTCGGTTGCAGAACGCGTAATAAATTAGGCGAGATTTCGATGGCGGATCCGGATTCAACTTAATTTGACCGAAATGTCAGTTAAACTTTAGCTGTTCTACGTCCAAATACAAAACCTGCGGGACTTAAAAATAGTCTCACTTACTTCTTTTTTTAGTCCATAATTATCGCTATGAATTTGCTTCACTGATTAGTGTTTATTCCCTTCCACAATTTTGAATACAGCGATTTCCTTTTCAAAGTTAACGTTACACATTTTCTGATTAGCTACTGCATTTGCGCAGGTTCCTATATTGCTTTAGGTGTAGGCGTAGAGAACAATATCATGTATGATTCACGATCGATGTATTAGGCTCCACCAGCAGAACAGGAAAAGTATATCATTGGTGAAGGAGCCGGAAACGTAAAGTTAATTCGGTTGTGCTAAACATTGCAACAGTAACCAGTGGACATGATTCTCCCTGCTTGTTGTGATCCAAACTATTTGGTCGCCATAATTATTTCTCACAATTTAATTAGCATTTCATTTTCAGACTGAAACCATCCCTCCGTTTCTGTAGCCTTCTCCCGTCCACCTTGCGATTGTCCAGAGAAACAGTTGTAAATGAGCCGACTGTCCCTTAAATCCTTCCACTGTCCAAAGACCAAGTTTCTTCACAACGTGGTGGGCTGGCCAGCAGCTATCAATTAAAGAAGACAAAAAGCATTATTAGCTTATTTCAACAATGAATTTCAACATGAAAATCCTTCGAGCAGAACTAATCACAGGACGTTACTGGGTGAAAGACTGTATGCAACCTCTTAAAGGGAAAGGACAAAGAGAACAGTTAAAAAAAACAAAAAAACAAAAACAAAAACACGGAAACCAGTGAGTGTGCAGCATATGCTTGTGACTTACAGCGAGATCTGATGTAGCACTGATGGCAGTTGAGGAGGCCGCTACGAATTCTCACATCCGTACCGGCGCTGGTATCACCTAACTGCCCCTTACAGATTCCACACTACACGATACACAGCAGGGGAGGGGATAGAGAGAGAAAACACCTTTACTATTCTAATCATTTGTACAGAACCAATTCCCTACGCACTGCTGAGAATAAAATGATGCAAGGTTTGTCCTCAATGTTGAAATACACATTGTCTGTATTTTTCATTTACTCAACAATATTATGAGTTTTGGAGTCTCTAATGTAGAAAAAGAGGACAAAAAAGCAACACTTGGATACATTTACAATACATTTACAATAACAAACCACATATTGGAAAGTGTATGTCATAAAAGTATAACTGTCTGTGCTTATACATAATTATCAACGCTAACAAAACAAATGTTAAAATCCCCAGGAATGTGATCTCCTGCAGTTACTGATCATAACGTTATTGACAGTTTGTCATTTGACATGAATGCTGTGGTCACAGACCTTGAAACACTGGATGTGGAAGTAGAGGCTCAGGGTTTCGATAATCATAGCAGCCCCCTTGCCCAACGGATGGCCACAACTGGAGCAAAGCTTTTTCCCACTTACCGACCTGCAGGGGGTGAGAGAGACACCCACCCAAATGCACACAGGCACATACACACACACACACAAACACCCATGGACGGACGGACGCATGCACACATACACACACACATGCGTGTACACACAGACACACACGGATGGACGCACGTATATACACACACATGCACACACACACACACACACACACATAGTTGGTTGTATCACAGTGAATTGTGTGTGGTCACATGGTACAGGCTACTGCTGACCTGTCGCATCTTTGCCTGAAGTTAAACTGAGGCTACGGGAACAAGATAACACGCCAGGGAGAAAAACAAACAAGCAAATAAAAACATTTTGCCCCGGAAGCTCTCTTTTCTGCCACAAAGCACAAACTGAAAGGGAAAAAATCCACACCCAGTCCAGTCAATGCAGTGATGATGACTGTCAAATAAGGCTGAAGATTTCAAAATTACAACTGGCATTAATGTGTCTCAGCTGATTGTTCCACCACATAAACATGCAGGTGTAAATGCACCCAAGACACATTGAGGATGGATTGTGAGCCGATTGCCCAAACCACGGACACACTGTAACAATATTGAATACAAGTGTAAACCCAAACGCATTTTTAATCCACATGCAACAACAACGTAACCAGAAATACATGATAAACTCCAAGGTGTGCATAATGTTTTGAATATCTTGGAAAATGAAATCAAACTGGCATTACAATAAAGCAAGCAGCTTGATGCATGCATGTAGAGTAGGCTGGGCTTGACAATGGATGAGGCGTTGTGAAGGAGTCATTTTTGTATGCACCCATTTTTACATCTTACTTTAAATTTCATTCATTTCTGTCGATCAAATCTTTTTTTCCGTTTTCCGTTTTAATGTGAGCTCCCGTGTGTTTCCGTGGCCTTGGATAGAGTCCTGGAGAGCATATTTTCTTTTACCGTGCAAAAAAAAAAAAATGTGCGTCTATGACATAGAACAACATGATGTCACAAAATAATTGGTTGTGACATTTTTGTTAATTATTCAATGCAACAAGTTGCTGTTTCCGTTCTTTAAAAAACAGACTTTAGTTTCCCAGTCACTTCTTTGGGAAATGTATTTGTTTTGCATGCTTGAGAAAAACTTGTTTAACCAGCTACTTTCTCCACGACCAAAAATAACAGGAAAATTAGAAGCAAGGAACTTTTGTCACATTTTTTCTGAAACTGGACCCTCCCAGAAGCTAATGAGGTGCGTGAAAAGGTAGATGGTGGAGGGGATGGGGGGGAGGGGGGGCAGGGTTTACCCAGTGCTGTACCTGTTGGGAGACTGTGGCTGGACATCAGATGAGCATGAGGATGACTGGGATGGGTTTGCTCCTAAATTCTCATAGGAACCAGACCTGGAAACAACAAACCAATGAGGCCTTCACAACCAAAGCTGTGCACCAATGAGAGCCAGCCCTTCCGTATGGCAACAAATAATGTTCACATTTGCAGTGCTCTTCATGCTAGGGGTGTACAAATGTAATGAGTAATGTGCGTGCATGTGAACAAACACAACAGGACCGATGATTGTTGATTTCTACCATGGTCAGCCAAGTGACACATGCATGCAGCTCTCTGTCACCTTGTCTTTATTACCAAATATGGGCTCCATAAAGGCACGTATATTACATGTGCAAGCATGTGTGAACTCACATAGAAATACATATAAACAGAAATGAGGATACAAATACACACGCATACATCACACACACACGCACACACACACACACACACCGACATGCACAGGCAGACAGACAGACACACACACACACACACACACACACACCGACATGCACAGGCAGACAGACAGACACACACACACACATACAGTCACACACACGCACACACACACACACACACACACAGGCAGACCTCTTCATGCCCCCAGGTTGGGGTTGTGCGGCGTTCCAATTGCGGTCCAGAGAAGCGGTCTTCCTCCACACCTCCTCCTCCCCCTGCGGTTTGGTCGGCCTGTTGTTCCATGATGGGGCTGACCCAGAAGCAACAAACGGACACTTCAGAACGCCACGGGGCAGAGAGCTTACGCAGACACACCGCACATGATATTATTAGAGAATACATTTACATAATTTTTTATTATGTTTTTATTATTTTATGGAAATGGAATATGCTAAGAATAGATTTAAAAAAATATTATCAAGATATTGCAACACTAAAATATACTGTCAAGTACAATTTACTGCCACATTCAGACATTACAAGATATTAATATATTATTGCAAGATATACAGAGATACATGTTCTGTATATATCAATATATATTTTTAAAAGTCCACATTTACATACTTGTATTGCAGTATGCATTTGCAATGATCTACTTTTACAAATGTAATACTGATGATACGGCCCTTTGGTCTACACACTTCAGCTCAAGTCTGAGACCTATGCTTTATGGGATGAACTCAAATGAAAGATTGGCTCTCTAAACTTGCCCCCAGTTACCCCCCTCACCCGTCAGTGATGAGGTCTCACCAGGGAGGAACTGCAGCTGGGGTGCGGTGGGTGATCTTTGGCCGTTCTGCTGAGCCTGTGCGATTGCTTCTGTCTGTGAGGAGCTCAGAGACTGTGAGCTGCAGATGGATGGGCAGAACTTTGTAAAAGGAATTTTTCTGAAAGCCTGAACAGCAGCTACTGGACTCCATGTCCTGCGGGCTGCAGTGTCTGCAGCCGTTTGCTTCAACCATGCGCTACACCACCCGATTTCACTCATTATTTTACCTGCTTGGTTCAGATAAAAAGCGAATTAGTGAAATCAGGTGGTGTAGCGCACGGTCGGAGCGTAACCTGCTGAAACTGCGTCCCGCAGGAAGCGGAGTTGAGTTGCGCTGCTTTACAATATGTATACTTCTTCATTTACAATAGAAACAAGGCAAAGCAAAGAAATGACAAGAAATGAAACAATATTACAAGAAAGAACAAGAAATTAAACAATATAACAAGATGCGGTGTGACTGGAGATCAGTTCATCCAACAGGGGATTTCCAAGTGACATGGATGACTGACCTTTCTGTGACCCTGCAGTCGTTCCTCGCCGCGGTTGACTGCCCAGCGACTGCTTCACTCCAGTCGGGGTGTTCCGGTCGTTTCTCCCCTCTCTCTCTGTCCACCCCTCTCTGAGCATGAAGGGCACACAGGCGACTGTTGTTACTACGGTTACTACTTTTGTGTTACTTTCAAACATTTTATGACAAGGTTACTACTCTTGTATACACTATTTTTATGTTACAAGGAATACTTTCAGAAACAGTCTATGCTTAAAGTAGCACAGTATATGTTGCCATATTCAAGGTTTTGTAATGGTTCATTCGGAAATCTCTCTAGTTTAACCAAAAGTTACTGTAACTGGTTTACACCTGCATTCTATCAGATTAATCTAAATGTATTCAAAATTCCTTGGAACTACTTATACATTGGAAAACAAAATGAAAATTGAAAGTGTTTAAATTGGACTGGAGCTTTGAAAATGAGAATGCTTGATGCAAACAAACTGATTTAGGATTTCGACTCAAATCTATTTTTCAGTGAAGTTCTAAGGAAACATTTACGCTTTTATTGCAGTGCTAAGACAGTACTCTTCACTTGCAAAATATTTTGTGTGAGCACAGACAGACTTGTGGATGTCCTTGGCACTGAATACTGAACCCCAGTGACCTTTGGCAGTGGAAGGAATGCACAAGTCTGGAAGCTACAGTAACTGTTGCACAGTTGAAATCTCCACATACTGGCCCTGCTAGACTTGGGAGTACAGCAAATGATATAAAACTCGTAAATTAGCAAGAGCAGTTTCCTCATTGTTTTTTAGATTTGGGTAATTCATTGTTGCATGTACTTTGATATTTGACCATTTTCCATGTTTGGGCCATGACATTCCAGGACAAAAGTGCAGGATTTTCAATGACTGAGGAAACTACTGTTCTAATGAAAGTTAAGGGAAGTAACAGTAACAACTGTGTAATCCTGCTAAGCAGATCCCAGGAGCTGCTACTACTACTACTACTACTGCTACTGCTACTGCTACTGCTACTACTACTAATAATAAAAGAAAATAATAAGAATAAGAATAATTTGCTATTTAGCTGATGCTTTTATCCAAAGTGACTTACAGTTGATCACACCAAGCACAACTATTCCCCCTGTAGTAACACAGAGTTAAGGGCCTTGCTCAAGGATCTTATAGTGGCTACACCGGGGATTGAACCACCAACCTTCTGCGTCCCAGTCATGTACCTTAGCCACTAGGCTACAGGCCGCCGCAGTGGTATGTGCCTGTGACCATACCCCCCCCCCCCCCCCCAAATCCTGCACCTCTCCCGACTTCCCCCGCCGTTTTCCTGGCTCACCGCCTGCCGCTCCAGCAGCTCCTGCTTGCGCTCCCAGTCGGCCAGCGAGCGGACAATGCCGTCCTGGGGTCCCACGAGCGGGGGCTTTTCCACACAGCCAGGGGAGAGCGGGGCAGGCGAGCGGGGGGTCAGGGGGGCCACGGTCTCCTCCAGGATCTTCTGCTCCTGAGGCGAGAGAACTGTCAGCACACAGCCCGAAAATGACCCCGACTGTCCGTCATTTGTCAGGCAACGATCTTTAAACGATCTTAGCATTAGCATAAGGAGATACAAGCCTGGATTCAATCAAACTTTGTTTGATTTTAGCATGTTTCTGACGGAAAAAAAACACACTCACATTTGATCATAAATTGAAGGTAAGGCCTGTTATTGACTGAATCCAGGCCAATGAGACAACATTCAGGATGAGGAGAGAACAGGCAAAATGATTCTTCACTTGATTTTAACATTATACAACATTCACATCATTTTGTCAGCTGTTGCAACTTTTGCATGTACATAAGCAAACTATTTTTATTTAGCAATAAACATTTTTTTGATTGTTCCTCAGTGGGTGGCAAGTTCGACTCCCACCTCCTCCAGGTACTTTCTCTCCTCCTCTTCCACCTCCCTCTGCGCCCGCTCCCACTCCTGCTTCAGCTTCTCCTGCTCACGCCGGTACTTCTCCTGTCAGCCGCACACACAGGACAGACGTCATGCGGGGAGGACGGACAGACGGACAGACGGACGGACTGAAGCAGACTGAAGAGGCTCTGACCTCGTCGTCTGGAGCCTTCCTCGTGTAGCCCAGCAACTCGGGCAGACCGGTGTCCAGACCGTCAGTCGTTACAGCGGGGACGCAAAGATATAATCCTGCTGTCTGTGAATGCTGTGGAGACGTTCTCTTGGTTCCCAAAGGAATCCTGTGATTCCATAGAAGAACCCTATCTCGTTCAAAGGTTCTTTTTTGGGCAAAACGGTTCTTTGTCTGGGAGCTTTCCCACTTCACACCTAAGATAGAGGACTCCATAAACTAAAAAGGGTTCCTCTATGGAGATAAGAACCCTTTTTTATGAGTATGTAGGCAGAAGGAGAGTTTGCTGAAGAACCTAAAGCCCAGTCTCTGTCAGTGCATTCCCTTTCTGTCCACTAAAATTTCACCCACCTCTCTGAATCAGGCTCAACCAAAGCACTTGCCGCCAGCAGACCAACAATCCCAGAAGCCGAACCCTTGCGGCGTTTAGCGATTTCACCACTACATGCCATTCAGATTTAGGGGTGCAGTGCTGTGTCCTCATGACTGGAACCTTCTGATAACATTATCAAGTCGGGCAAAAAAAAACAAAACACAGAAGCCATGCACAAAATGGCTGACAGTGTGGGGAACAGGCGCCATGCACAGCCAGCAGCAGGGGACAGCAACGAAGACGGTGCATGGGCAGGTGGCACATGGTGCATGACGTACACCCTGACACTGGGTCAAAGGTCAGCCAGATGAGCAGTCGTCCCTGGGTACAGCAAAGCAGTGGCTGGCGGGGGAGGGTGGGAGGAGAACGAACAAGGCTAGCAATGTGCTAAGTGCACGCGCAGCAGGGCGGGGCTGAGAGATGGGTTCGGCTTTGGCGGGGGGGGAGGAGGGCCAGGGATTGGCTGAGGGGCAGGGCCGTGGGGCGGGGTCAGGCCTAGCGCTGGTTAATCTACCTGAAGCATGCGATCCTGCTCCTGCTGCCACCTCTCCTGACGCCTGCGCTCCTCGTTGGGGTCCCAAGAAAAGTGGTCGGACCGCTTAGGCAAATTCAACACTGTGGCCGGGATCTGAGGCTGGGGCCGTGCCCGCACACACCAGCACACACACAGATGCGCACACACAAACAGACACACACATACACACACATACACACCAACACACACACAGATGCGCACGCGCACACACACACACACACACACACACACACACACACACACACACATATGCATGGACAAAGCAGAGGAGAAAGGAAAGGTGATAGGAAGGTGAGGTCTATAGCTACACCTGGAATGTCATTAGTGCTAGTGATGTCATCACTAATATATTATTTTGTGTGCGATACTCATACTACCCAGAAAGAGTGGAGGAAGCAAACAGGGAGGAAATAGCTGTTCTGTTTCCTCTTCGGCCAGGACCCTACATTTATACATGTAGATATGGTTTTGAACCTTGCACGTGTGGGCTCAGTTGAACGGATTCATTTTTACTCTCTCAGATATTAAAATTCAGCCACTGCTGATTTACAAAAAATAAAGTGTGCAGAGGAGCAATCTAAGAATTGTGTTTAATTACAGCAGCAAGAGAGTTGATAATTTTTGTCTAAAATTAATTACTTTCATTATTACTCTACATAGACCTACAGTGGTTCTTTGTAAAAACAAAACCCAGAGAAAGCATTTAATTGGTCATTACAAGCATAAATAAATAACACACTTTCCCCTGGGGTTCATTTTCAAGAACATATTTGTGTTTTCCAGAAAGTTTCTAATTAATTTCGAGCTGAAATTGGAAACACAATATAAAGACTACTGCAAGGTAGACTACTGATTATTTTCTAAATAAGTCCAATGTGATCTTTAAATTAATATCGCTTGAGGAGGCAAAGAGTTGATGAGCCTCTTTAATAAAAACAACTCTTAGTTGAGGGCCAGGAGAGAAAAGGGAATCATTTTAACTGGGTTCTAGGCATATTAAGCAACAGGTTTCACTGCTGTGCACCTGCTCGATAAGAACAAGCTTGAGCTTCAGTAGATACTGACCTTAGCCTTAGCACTGTCCAACTCCACACCTGTGAAAAAACATCAACAATGTATCATGTCATTTATTTATTAACCTTTATTTAACCAGACAAGACCGTTGAGGTTAAAAACCTCTTTGGGGAGGGTGGCCGAGCAAGACATTCGGCAGGACAGTGAAACAAAGTGGCATGTGCGATTAACACACAGTAAGTACAACATGAAACCACAGTTATTCAAATCCAAGTATGTCCTGTAATTTTAAGGAACACACTGCCTCAAGCAAATGCTAATGTAATATAAATGAGTATCTTAGATGGTAATTCAGGTTGAGCACATTGTTCAATTAACCTGACTCAATTTACCGGGATCTTAATGACTGAATGGGACAATTGGTCAAAGCTTACCTTCTGGGACCCCCTTGCCAACCATAAAAGCCTTTAAATGAAACCCCATGGGGTCTTGTGAGGTACTGAAGTGAAAGTCCCCAGTACTATAGAAGAATCAGAAAAGTGTGTGTGAAAGGGCTCTGATTACCTGTGCCAGGGGGTCCCTGAGGCGGGTTGGCTCTATTTGGGGATGGGTGAGCTTGGAGCAGGCCGTCTCCAGAGCTTGGAGCTGTCTCCCGAGGGACATCATTCGCCTGTCAAACAAACAAAATGAAGCCGTTTACCTGCAACAGCCTCAGATGTGCCTAGTAAGGGGCGACATGGCTCAGGCAGTAAGAGCAGTCGTCTGGCAGTCGGAGGGTTGCTGGTTCGATCCCTCGCCCGGGCTGTGTCGACGTGTCCCTGAGCAAGACACCTAACCCCTAAATGCTCCTGACGAGCTGGTCGGTGCCTTGCATGGCAGCCAATCGCCGTTGGTGTGTGAGTGTGTGTATGAATGGGTGAATGAGAAGCATCAATTGTGCAGCGCTTTGGATAAAGGCGCTAGATAAATGGCAACCATTTTTACCATTTACCATTTTGTAAGGGGGTAAACACACCTGTGATGATGGCAGAGCTGTGATCGTGATAGCAGGCTCACCTGTGTCGCGGTGGACGTGTCCGTGTGCTGGGGGCTGTCTGTCGCGATAAGCTCCGTTACGGCGGGGTTGGCGGGAACAGCATTCTGCTCTTTCGCTACGGAGCTTGCACAGGTAGGGACCTTCTCTTCAACATGTTGTTCTTCTACACCAGACACAGGACAGAGGCCAAACATTAGACACCGATTATGCCGTGTAATGTTAAAAAGGTACCAAGATAATTTATTCAACATGTGAGTACAGCCATTATTAATACAAATACACTGAACTTGTATGGGCTGAATTCACTTTTCTGTGGCTTTTTGTAAGGCATTGGATTATAACAGTGCATATAATGTATAGTACACCTGAGGAATGACACAACAGTACAAAATTTAGAAACATAAAATGAAATAATGCAGGCTTACGCAAGTATCGCACATGTTGCATATGCATGTGCACACTAACCCACACACACACACACATACACATACAAATTAATAATTTGCCCTAAACCAGAAAAATACACAAGAAGATTTAGTGGCCAAAAGAACCAGAAAAGATGAGGGTTCTGAAATATATTCACATGCTTCTTAACCTATTAATCCTAAGGATGCGGATGTGCCAATAGGTTCAGAGGTCCTTGAAAAATGCTCATATTGACCACTAGGTGTCAGGCTATATACAGTGGGGAGCATGGTAGAAGGCTCTCAACACCTTTTAAGGGGGAGTGCTGGTCAGTGGTCTCTCCTCCTGCTGTTCCATCCGACACATCTAAGTGGCCAATCGCAGCTCCCTCCTCGCAAACCACACCCACCCTCTGCAGTTCCTATGAGCCCAAAAAAAGAAAATTAATGGTTTCAGTGCTTTACTCTAATGCTTAGGAAGACAATTACTATTATGATATAAGTATCATGTAATTATTGACTGCAACACAATAGTAACATGATAACAAGCATAATTATATTACGATTGTGTTAACTCTTAATTGCGCTAAAGTGGTATTGATCTGGGTTTGAATTCTAGTGTGTGAAGCTCAGTGCTTGCCGTGGGCTGGGATGTGGGTTGGGTAGGCGTGGCCTCTTCTCGCTGCGTGTCCTCAGTTGTCTCATTGGGCGGCACAGGAGAGACGGAGGGCGTGGTTTTCAGGCGTGCACAAGAGCTCTGACGGGCATCGCTGTCTCTGGGGGCCGTCTTGGGCTGCACCGCCTTTCTGGGACTACCGGAGGTTGGGGTAAGGGGGGTGGAGGCTGGGGTCAGGGGGGTGGAGGCAGGGGGCAGGGGGGTGGAGGCAAGGGGCAGGGGGGTGGAAGCAGGGGGCGGAGGGGTGGAGGCTGAGGGCGGGGGGGCGGAGGCTTTGGCAGCACTGTCGCAGGTCGCTGCCCCTGCCGGCGAGGGCTGGAACCCCGATAGGGAGTCTCTGCCTTCCTTCACAGTCTCGCCGCTGTCCTCCGCTGGGGCGAACACGTCATCAGTCTCTCCGTTCACAGGCAACATACTGTCCACCTAGACAGGGGACAAACATACTGAAGGCTGAGTTCTCCGGCGATGATAACATGGTTTCATCTGCCGTTGTATGACAATGGGTGTTTCAACCAAATTCCATTAGACTTCTGAATTTCACCATGGTTGCCATTTCATCAAGCAATGTACAGGAATGCACTGTAAAAAAAACCCAGTGTTTTAGCCTTGTAGTGAGACTAGCTTGCTTTAAGTGAGTGTTAGCTGTGAATTTTTCTTACCCCACAGGCAAATCATGGAGTCAAACCATATTTGTCTTATTTCACAAAAAAGTAATCGAAATAAGATTCTAAGTGTAAATATTAATGTTAACTTCCTTTTTCGTTTTGATGTGTACACTCTTGAAACTTATTATATCTCCTTCTCTGCACCCCTTAATAAGGGATGTGGCAGTACTCCATGTGGGATTTGAGCCTACCATCCTCTGACTGCCACACAAGTTTCCCAATGTCTGTGTCTGTCTCTCTACCTTCCACCATGGAAAAACTAGGTTACTGTTCATAAAGCTCTCACACATACCCACTACAGTCAGACAAAATGCATTTTATTACAACGGCTCACATCTTACGACAATAGTAAAGAGGCTATGTCAGACAGTTGACAACACGTTTAGTAGACAGTACATATTTTGAGGATACAGTAGTTAGGAGGCTGTTTTGGGCATGGTCGGAAGTACATATCATCTGGGGATTTTAAGCACACTACATTTACAGAATATTTTCTCATCCAGTGTACTCGATGTAAATACTCCGCAGTAGGCAAGGAAGCAGTTACAGACACGGCCCTGGATTACTATTCATGAAGCTCCTGCACATGCCTTCAGAGTGAAAGCCTGCCTGAGCGAGGGTCCCTGTGCCAGCTTCCAGAGGTCCGCTGCTCGGGCGCCCGGATCGAGCGGGCTAGAACGTGAATGGATTGCTGTAATGAATGTGTAAGGAGCTTTGGGAAGTAACTCAAGACGCGACGCGGTGAATGGCCGTCTTCAGCCGGCCCGGCGGGCTTGTGTGGGGCCTTTGTGTTCTGAGGGGTCCACTCCACATTGAGAGGGCCCGCTCGTCGCCGGGGGAACAGAACCCCCCATTCAGCGGCCCCTGCTGCATCACAGCAGGACTTTCCCACGATGGGAGAGGAGGGGGTGCGCTACGGGGAGAAGGCGGCTAGTTTGTCCCGGCATTATCCTAAAACATGCAACTTGCATCTGGAAACATACCACTGACAGGCGCTCCACAAAAGAGGACCTTCAGTTGGCTTGTAAGTGTGGTGTCAGGCTTTCTCAGCCATTTTGGACAATGCTACTCTGATCATTGCCAAAATGGTACGTATATAGGGGAGCCACATTAAATGAAACATTCACTCCTTTATCACAAAAGGATGTGCTGCAACGTATGTATATTGAGGTAGTATTCTAATCAATACGTAAATTGATTCATTTCAATAAGTTATAAACTATATCTCATCGAAACAATGTCGTGCCTGGCAAGACCTGTCTTCCAATTTTGCATTTTAACGCAATTACCATCAAGCATTTTGCCAATATCTCACAGACATCATTGACAAAGAACTTGCAATGAACTATGGGAGCTTGAGGCAAAGCAAGCAAAATATGGAAATGGTTGTGGACACTGTCCCTCTAGATGAAGTTAAAAAGATAGCATCGGCACGTCTATTCTGCGTACTTGCGCATTTAAACCGCATATGATTGATTCTGAATCACAAAGACAATGACAAGTCGCCAAGAGCATGAATATCATGTGCATATTTTTCATTACACAGAGAGCTCAAAATTTTGCTTATGTCATCAAGAGCATTTTGTTTCACTAGAATTTGCACTACCATAAAAAGCAGAAGAGCAGAACATTAAAGAAATGTGAAAATGATGCCCTACAATGACATCATCATTGGTATCATGTTTGTGATGAACTACTACACAAAGGGAGAATCTACTGGATTAAGGAATGTCTATGTAGCTTCCCTGAGGGTATGGGTTAGGGAGGACTGTTTTGGGTCTTTACCTGGACTGGTTTGGAGGCTGAAAATGAGTTCCGAGGCTGGCTGTAAGGTTTGGGGGCGAGCAGAGGCAAGGCCTTGGAGGGTTGGGGGCGGGTGGGGGAGCGTTCTGGGGAACCGGCCCGATTCAGGTTCTGATTGGGGCTGGGGTCCTGGGCCTGGGGCAGCCCCACCATGGCCTCCACGGTGGAGGTGAATTTGGCGGCCGGGAGCGACTGCTGCCTCAGGTACTTCATGGGGTTGGGCTCCCGGGTGGGGGAGGCGGAGGAGGCACGCAGGGGCGGGGCGCTGGGGTCGACGGACACGCTGCGGTCCAGGAGCTTGGGCAGGTGGAGGCGCTCCAGCACCGCCTCGCTGATGGTGAAGCGCTGGGCGTAGCGCTGCAGCACTGAGGCCGCCTCCTCCGGGGTGCGCGCCTTCCGGTACGCCTCGTGGAGCTCTCTCTCCCGACGCTCCCTGCGGAGGAGAGGAGGAGAGAGGGATGAAGGAGGGGAGGAAGAAGAGTAGGTTCAGTCGCAGACAGGAGCAGGGTCCGGCAGCAGAGTAGCTTCAGTCAGGTGAAAAGTCAGAGACAAGAGCAGGGTCTGACAGCAGAGTAGGTTCAGTAAGGAGAAAAGTCACACACAGAGGCAGGATCCAAAAGCAGAGTAGCTTCAGTCAGGTGAAAAGTCACAGACAAGAGCAGGGTCCAAAAGCAGAGTAGGTTCAGTAAGGTGAAAAGTCACACACAGGAGCAGGATCCAAAAGCAGAGTAGGTTCAGTAAGGAGAAAAGTCACACACAGAAGCAGGATCCAAAAGCAGAGTAGGTTCAGTAAGGAGAAAAGTCACACACAGAAGCAGGATCCAAAAGCAGAGTAGCTTCAGTCAGGTGAAAAGTCACAGACAAGAGCAGGGTCCGACAGCAGAGTAGGTTCAGTAAGGAGAAAAGTCACAAACAGGAGCAGGGTCTGACAGCAGAGTAGGTTCAGTAAGGAGAAAAGTCACAGACAGCATCAGGCTCAAACAGGGAACAGAGGGGATTAACAAAGGAGATCAGCAGTAGACAGATTCATCACAAACTGCCAGAGTTTGCTTCCCTCCTCAACCTGGGAAACATACTTTTCCTCCACAATCTCCCTGTAGGTTTTGATGCTCTTCCTCCTCTGGCTAATGGTCTCATCATCACTCATGAGCCTCTCCATCATCTTCCTCTCTTCTTCCTTCTTTATCAGGTCCTGAGAGATGCTTCGCCGCCGACTCTTCCAACGCGCCAGGTCCTACAAGAGCCAAAAGATTTTAATCATGGCAACCAGCTCAAAATCACCACCTCTGCCTCCGCCAGTTCCCTCTTCACCATCTCAGTATTACTGCTTGAATCCCTACCACTTTTCTCTTAACCCTTTGAAGGGTATGTTTTTCTGGATGTCTTTTTGTTCTAGAACTCCATTGCTTTCAATTACCAGTATTGATTGTTACATCAATACTAAAATGTATTATTGCATCTAATCATTTCCAATCTTACACCTACCTAACCATGTGAAAATCTATATCAATTCCATCATCAACTTTTTCAGTATCTAGACTTTGGAAAGAGAGGCTGCTGTTGAGTTTTCTGAATGCAAATTGTCAGAGCATTGGTCACCAGAAAAGGAATGGTCCATAGAGGTCCATTATATCAAGATGAACTGCATCTAAAAAAGTTGTGAAATCTAGAACATTCATCACATCGCAGTGAAGCTATCTGGATGGATAGATAATACTCTGGGTAATTGGAAACATACTTTACTTTCACTTTTGGGTGAACTGCCCCTTTAAATTAAACATTGCCCTCCTCTGAGCTTAAATGACAGAGAAATGGGCGGTAGCACCCCCTTGTGGAACTCACATCCTGCCAGTGGTCCTCCTCCTCGCGCAGTTGGTTGTACTGGTTGTGCATGAGCTCATGGCGAGCCTGGCTGTGTGGGTGCTGGAGAGCCTCTTCCTCGCATCGAACATCAATCATGCTCACACTTCTAGAAACACAGGAAGAAGAAAGAGGAAGCCAATGCCATTACTACTGCAGAGAGAGAGCACAGTTGCCAAGAAAAACACCCAAAAGACGCCATGAAAGCCTGGTCGCCAAACGGCTGTTGTTTTTTTCATTCTGTCCGTCGGCAGGCAGTCCTGTTGGAAATATTTAGAGAAAGTGCTAGACGACACAACTGCGTGACCTCAGTCATACAGTCTGACTGACCTCATGTTATTTATGTTATTTTTTGTTTGTTTGGTTTTCTTTTGTTTGTTTCAGAAAGTGAGAAGTACAGGTCAAGAATAGTTTTTCCACAGAGGGATGCACATTTGAATCTTTAGAACACAAGATTTAGCAAAATAGAGATTTTGGTGGATCTTGGGTGATAAAGTATCTCAGCGTGACACAGCATACCAAAGCACTTCATGTGAATTCTTCAGTAAATATCCAGCCCTTTAAATTGATATGCAAATTACAAGTAGTGACTGCAAGATATTTGAAAATGCTTGAGCAATAATGTTTGCAATAAAAAGACACACGTCATTATACAGTGATGAAATGTGTAGTTCTGGGGGGGTCTTTCTCTTGTGGAAATTGATTATGCCCTGGAGTGAAAGTGGACTGGAGTGAAAGGATTAACGCAATTCAGAGAATCATAAATGGGCCATGAACAAAATCTATTATGGGTTCCCCTCAGCAACGGTTGCAATTTTGTCTTCCCTTAATTAAAATAGCAGTAACATTTTTTACCATTCTATAAATGCCCATGTCAATTGTAATGTTTAATACATCCCTCTTACCATACATCCTACTGCAAATAAGGATGCATTGAAAAAGTTAAATATGAAATTAACACAAAAATGAACCATTTGGCAGGCTGGGAGAAAGCCAGATACAAAGAGTATTCACTCTGTGAAATTGGCCTGGCACAAGCTTAAGTTCCTTAGGAAAACTGCACTGCCAGCAGTCTTAGCCCCTGTCCAACAGGGTGGTTCAGGTGGAAGGAAGTTGCCATCAGCATTAAACATCTCTCTAGACGGTACACCAGAAATGACCAATGGTCCCAGATGGACAGGGACAGACAAACACTCCATGCAAACTTTTGTGAACCTTTGAAGCCTCTGGAATCCATGACTTTACATTACATTATAGTAATTTAGCAGACAGACACTCTTATACGACATACAATAAAGTGCAAATCACAATTAAGGACAAGTGGGCTGAAATCCCTAGAGGGAATTACGGTTCCAAGTGCTGGAGTGATCACACAGATAAAAACTTGATCCCATGTAGAATAATCAGATAACAGACCAAGTAGCAATACCACAGTTTTAGCAGTCCATGGCAGCGGGAAAGAAAATGTGATTGTCGTGATTCGGATTCGATGGGAGATTACACACAAGTGCCCTCAGGAAGCCAGCATCTCAGCTGGGGTCTGTTGATGAAGCTAATTTTAGAATCGCATGAGGTCACCGCGCATATATTTCTGCACCTGCACTTTGTTTTCAACTGAAGATCCAGTGACCGGGTCAGTATTTTCAAAATCACTACAGCAGCCAGTATGGAAAAAACCAAAACACAAAGGAGCACACTGGGGACAGTGGCCATTGGCGCCCAGACTGACCTTTGTTTGCATGAAACAATGCAGAGGTTCGTTTTGAATGTGAAAAGAAACATTTTGCAGGGATGTCCAATACATACAAGGTGCTGTGCCAACGGGAGAATTGGAGACAATAACAATGAGCTGTTATGATAAATAAGTGAAGGAAATGAATGTTATTAGAGAGAGGTTATTCTGAGAGCCTGCTTACCACTAGTTTCAGATCATGCTGGTCACTGTAGTCAATACCAGTCTACCCATGTTGTTACAGTTAATACGTAGAGCAGTATTAGTCAAGCACAGACGCACTTACCCAGGGTTCCCTCACGAGCCAGTATATAAAACCAAGTGGACTGGATCATTTTTGTGGATTAGTTAGCGGATTACTCTGACTGTTCTAAGGTCTAAAGATGAAGACTGGCCTTGGCGACAGGCTCAAAGGCCTGAACAGATCAATACAATCACCAATTGCAGGCTCAAATACAAAGGCAGGTAAAGCCACTGACCATGGAGTTTCAATAATGGTGCCAGGATCCCTTTCATTTTGGTGTACATGACAAATAGCTTTAAAATATTGGAAGTGAGGAACTCATCCTTTGGGAATATTGTTATGGCACTCAAAGGGATGTAAAATAACATGTAGCCTTGATCAATGAGAAAGCATAATGGAGGGAAAGTGTTGGTTGATGACGGCCAATTATTGATGCATTTGGTTTCCAAGTAACACTACACTTTCCCAAAAACTATTAACATATTGTTATTGGCTTATAACAAATGTAAGATTAATTATGAACTCAAACTTGAATTGTAACAGTATAAAGTATATTTGCCCTCAAAGAGACAATAAAACGACTTTGAAAAAAAAAATACTAACAGCCATTCTTTCAGAAATAGCTATTGGCATGCCCACAGGAGAGCTACTGACAATGACAAATGAACCTCACATGCTGTGAGGAACACATTTTATATTGGGTCTGTTATATGTCGCCGGGCTATCAGATGGGCCGTCACACCTTCAACAAGGTCAGTAAAGGGGTTCTCGCCACTATTCTGCAATCTGGAGACTAAAACATTTCTGCACTGACAGTTAAGTGCCTGCATGTGCGGTCGTATCTGTACGGCGGTAAGAAGCGGGAATCGCGCGAGAGGAAGCGATGAGCATGCACGTGCAGGTTACCGTCACCGAGGCGACAGAAATGAACAAAGGAATAAACACACTGACTTACTCGGGGTCATCTGAGACACTAGATCTGTGGCTGAATCTACAAAAACAAAACATAGAACAGAAAAAAAAACACTTAAAAACAAACAATGGGGTTCACAGCGTATCCAGGCAAGGACAAACATACAGAAACACATTCATGCAGTTTTAAAATCCCAATAATGCCATAAGTAATATTTGAAAAACAATACTATTTCCCAGAAGGCATATACACTGGCACTCAGAGCCTTACTGGAAAGAGAGATCAGGTGTAATGTCAGGTACTAAGCAGCAGGTGGCACTCTTAGGATGTGCAGTGGAGTCCTCTCACAAAATCCTTTCTAATGTAAACAGTCTGCATACATATTGCTTTCAGGTACAAATTATTCAATCCAGAAGTTAAATAAATAAGTACAGTTCTTTCTTGTTAGCTTGTCCAAACTTCAAAGATGGAGCCTTTTTTAAAAGCCACAACAAAGACATTGGAGGCCAAGTTTAACACAGCAAATTTGGTTACAAGAATGGCTTCAAAGAACTGCTGAGATCACCATGGGCGTGAGTCAAACTGTGGTTTGCAGTTCTATTGCAGGGGACCACAAGAAAGCCAAAGAATACTTGGATAATGAAATACAAAGATCTTGGTCACAAATATGACACGAGGCAGCAATAAACATATGCTCAAAGCCTATAGCAGCAAGAGTGCTTCTGTGGTCTATTACACATGCTGTAGGCTAGCGTAGACTGACATCATTTTTCAAGTGTTGACTATTGTCAATACATTTCACCTGATTAGGGATTAGATAACTTCATAATCATCTTATAAAGCTCTTAGACCACTGCAAGTTTGTGGAACAAAAGTAACTTTTACAAAACTATTATATAATAATATATACTATTATGTAATTATACATAAAATTGCACAAAATAACGACAACAAATAATCATACGTATTGTCGTGAAGTTTAGAGAAGGCTTGACAGAAACCAAAGGTACGTTGTTTAGTGTCTGGGTAAAGGACAGGGTCCTGTCCTGACAGGGCATTCACTGGTCATGCGAGTCGTGCACAGTAACTTCACATTACTTCAAACAATAACAATTCAAAAACAAAAGCGAAACAAAACAAAAATATTTTGCAAATGCCATTGTTCAGTTTCCATGCAGAGGAAGTCCACTGCAGTGAACTCAATCACGCAGCCTTTTCTCACAACCAGGAAACAGAGGGGCGGTCCAGAAATCGCCCCTCCAGGGTTTCCTCGCCAGGCCATGCAGAACCCGGCCCCCTGGAGCTTCCTTTTCCACCTACTTCCTGTTGCATGCCAGCGTCTGATGGGGGGTCCACTAATAAAATAATACATGCAGCACAGACATATCCATGCATCTTCTTCAAAATACCTAACAATGAAAAAGGTCGCACTGAAAGGGAAAATATAGAAGAAAATAAATTCCATTCCATCCAGGGGTAGACGACAAGGCGCATAGGGCCGTCACCAAGTCAACCAAGCAACATGCAGGGCATCCAAATAATCATTTTTTCAAGGGTTTTGTTCAGTTATATGTTGTTCCAACTTTAAATCAGGCTCTTCTTAAAGTGAAAATCAGTTGCTCTGTTGCAGGGGCTAGACACAACAGCCTCATAGTATGTGGTTGTCTAACAGTAGATACAAAGCAAAACCACTACCTAACCTTGGCTTTCAGTGACTAAGCTGAGCTTTCACTTCTTGGTGAACCGATAGAGGCTGGTTTTAGTCGTTACGGCACCTGATGTACCGTATTTTACCCAGAAATGAGCTACACCATAGCTCAGCTTCCTTCAAAAGAACAACTGAACACCCAATTGGATCAGATGCTAAATATAATCCATGAATACGATACAATATGATGGGGAGTCTCACATTGGGGCTTGATCATCATCTAACCAGGAGGGCCTACGCGGCCGGGACCTGCCCCCCTCGCCCTCCGCCTTCCCCGGCCTGCCCTGCTGGAAGGCGGGCGTCGGCAGGAAGTGGGTGGGGCTCGCGCTGGCCTGCTTGGGCGAGGTGGGAGGGAGGCGGTTCGTCTTTGCGTCATCTCTCCGCCACTCCGCCACACGGGAAGCGGAGTCTCGATCCGGCCTGGCCTCCTCCCTGTCCGTCATCAGAGGGGATTTCCTGGGTCTCCCCGGCCAGTCCCCGGGCGGGGTGGCAGCGGGGCTCGTCACGACGATGGAGGTCGTCGCACTACCGCTCGTCAACGGCCCCCGGTAGAGATCCAATGAGCTCGAGAAGCCCAAGCTACTGCTGAGAGAATCACCCAGTTACATCAGGCAGAGGGAGGTGGGGTGGTGGTCAGGGACGGTAGGGGCAAGTTAAGCATGGCAGGAACAAAAGCCCAAAAATATCAAAATCATACTTGAAAGATGCATGGAGAGTGGAGATGCACAAGAATCACAAGAACCACCAAGCAAACATATATGTTGTATGCTTGAGGTTTTTATAACTCATATTGCATTTGAAAAACAATAAAAAGAACAGAAGTATGAGAACAAACATTATAGTTTGGTTTATTATTACATTTCAGCACTGATACTTTTTAAATTCTCATCTGATGTGAAATGCTAAGAAATTACATGTTTGATCATTCATACCCCCCCCAGTACATATGCAAAATAAACATGCACAAAGCACATCAAGCTGTAGGCAACAAGCACATTTAGTGTGCATACCTTCCCATAAAAAGCCATTTGTTCTGAGCTTTCCCTGCCTGATGCTATCTCCTCCTCAGCTGTCTGGGTTAGAGAGAAAACAAGGCTGATTGTGGGTGTGCCCTCGTTCTTGAGAGATTTGGACAGAGCCAGGAAAAAAATGTCAAAGTCAGCAGCCAAATCCCAAGGCCCTCTGGAATCCTCCGGTCTTGCAGACTTGCATGTTGTTTTTCACCAGATTAAGGAGCCTTCTTTCTTCCTATCGGTTGTCAACACAAACAATGACCTCTCATTTCAGAATTGGACACAAGAATAGGCCATAAGACCGTAAATGGGGATTATTTAGAATTATTTTCTCATCTATAAAGAGCAAATATCATAAGTGGAACCACCTGTGCCACTGTCAAATGTAGCCAGCATTCGCTTAGCTTCGCGCAACCAGCGCCGAGTTGGAGTTCAGATGAATCGCAGTAATCCATCATGCGCTGGAAACCGAGCGCGCAAACACATGCTGAGTTTTGGCCCAGTGAGGAGGCCTTGTTTCATCGCAGCGGTCACAAGTCCCCTGTCCTCTGGCTTCGAGGTTATTTTGGTTGGGCTTCCTCTTAACCTCGATGCTGTGAAAAACCCTATCCGCTGAGGTTGAGCGTTCGGTTTGAAGGACGGTCCTCTGAAGTGCCCTGGCCTTGTGTGCTAGCGTGTGTTTATTCTCTTCCCCTTCCTCTTCCTTCTGTCGGTTTCTCATCCACTCCTGTCTCCACCCAAGACGCAGTCATAATTCAGCCGGGCCTTGAGTCCGCTTAATGCAGGAAAACTCTTAGCCCCTCAAAGTGCTGTGGTGACCACACTGGCTGCTGGCCAGTCATTCTTCAATTCATCACTCTGTTATCTCACACTGCCATATGACACAAGAATCTTAGGATGACATATCTAGTGAGCAAAAAAATACTATTAAGCACAATTAAAAATAAAAGAAGAGTACATCACACACTATTTGCAAATGACACCAAGTCTGAAATGAATCCATCCTTAATGAAGTTCAATACCACAGGCAAGGCACAACAGTAGTAGCCAGAGGTTCAAGCTTCCCTGCTCAGTGCAACCCTTTGCTCAATTCTTCCTCCACTGCTAGACTGAACATCTCAGCATTTTGGATGGATTTCAGTGATGGTGGGAAGACAGTTGTGCAATTGGCTACCAGAGAAGCAAGGGAAAGTGTGGCAACCAGTGAGATCACCTGTCTACCATCTCCACCCCTGCCCTACATACACTCTCAAAGTGGCAGTTGGAGGTACATTTTTGTTCATCGAGGATCAAATGTTCTCTTTGGGTACGAATGTTTTCAAAACAAACAAAAAAAAGGTACAAATGAATTATATATTGCTGGTTATGGGTACAGTTTTATGCACCTATGGGGTACCGCCCCAGTGACAAGCATTTGTACTATTTTAGGCACTTTTCGTACCTTTATTTCTAAGAGTGTAGGTATTGACTACTGAGTGCCTCCAAACCAGAATTAGAGCAGAAGCGGGCAAAGACTAGCAGGTAGACTTAAAGCAAGGTGACAGAAAGAGGAGGGCAAAGGTCAGGGAAGAAGATAATTACTATTGGGTCATCTTTAACACCAGGTCACACGTTTTTCTGAACATGGAGATATGGTAGCCCTCCGCGAGCCTCAACACATTGCCAGAGACACATCCTTCGGTCCCACAGGGCTGCAGACAGCGAGCCGTGGACTCCCAACAGGCCTTCAAGTGAGGATAAATTAAAAAAGGTGCCCGGCGAAAGAGACGGGCAGCTGAAAAAGCTTCATCACGCGCCAGGAGCGGAAGCGGAGCCTTTCGGGGCAGCTGGAAGCCGGAGTGACGTTGTGTTAATCCGGAGCGCACCACTGTCCCCTCGCTGCTAGGCAACGCGACCGCGACGGCTGTCACAGACGCGCACTGGGGTGAGCCAAAAGCTCCTCTCTGAGGTCAAGATGGCTTTTAACTGCTGGGCTGTCTTCATATTATGCAAGCATCCTGTGTGCACAGGGTGAAAAATGACCCGCCCTCAACGGACTCCCTGTGGTGAAGCCTCATTGAATTTGAAATGCTAAATCAATATTTTGAATGTAGAAATAATGTAGAAACAACAGGAAATTGGCGAATACCTGCTTTTCTACTTCACAGCCCAGGACGATTGTATTTCTGCGGTCTATACCACTCTTTACCGCAATTATTATTATTATTTTCATTGCTGTAATAGATGTGTGGCTCTTAACTTAAGTCCAAAACGAAATTTAATTTTGAATGGAGATTCTCCATAAACTCAATTTAATTCAGGACTAAGCATAATCTGTGTCTGTGAAAATGGCCAAGTCTTTTAAGGGCTAAAGGCCAGCTTTGGTACATACTGAAACATATGCACACAATGGTGCAAAACATTCCCGTTTTGGGATCATTAATGTCAAAATATTAAAAACAAAATTGACATGCCTATCGCAAGCGTTGGAGCTTTTGTTCCATGCAGTCTGAGGCTGTCAGGAAACTACACAGCTGCTTGGAAGCATTCTCAGACAGGAGAGGTTTCACCATGAGGGCCTGCTGGTTCTCTGCATTGGGAAGCAGAGGGGATGTTCCCATGAGGGGCAGACAGAGGACACAGCAATGACTCACAGCACTGCAGTCAATCAGACTACAACCCGTAAGTATGTGTGTACACATACACACACACACACACGCATGCACACACATACATACACACAGACACACACACACACACGCATACGCATACACACACACGCACGCACACACACACACACACACACACACACACACACACACACATACACACACAGACACACACACGCAAACACATACAGACAGACACACACACATACACACACGCACATGCACACACACAAAGACACACACACAGACACACACAGACACACACATACACACACACACAGGCACTCACACACACATACACACACATACACACACACACACACAGGCACTCACACACACACATACACACACACACACACACACACACACACACGAGGGCAGTGAGGCAGGCCTCCTCAGAGCCTCCATAATATAGTGTAATATAATCATCAAAACAATTAAATTATATACAATCAATATAATATATTAATGAAGGGAACATATATGCCCTATGGCATTCCACCAACTGCAAATAGTGCATACTGAGTACTCTTCTAGTATCCACACTCTTCTAGTTTCCCATTCACTTACTGTATTTCTGTTTGACCTTCTATTCCTGCAAAATGCTGTCAACAGACACCGTGCCATCACCACTCAGCACTAATAAAAGAGGATGCCCTCACTTCCTGCAGGTGTGTCAGTGTGCTATAAATGAGACACATTACAGTGCCAGAGGAAATAAGGAACATAAGTTGACAGCCCACACATAGACATTGCCCAATCACGATCCTGCACTGGGAACGAAAATGGTTTATTAAAAAACAACAGCCAACAGCTGTGTACTAAAATTGCTAATCATAGCACCCCAAGTGTATAATCCCTTTCCATGTATCATTATTTCTGTCAAGTCTTTTTTAAATCTATTCCATGTGAGCTCTCTAGGGAGAAATAAAAGGTCCTCTTTCTAAAAAAAACATGAACAATGAGGGGAGTGGGGGTGGTATAGGAAATAAGATTATTTTGCTAAAACCCGCCAAAACAAGGGCAGGGCAGTCCTAAGAGTGTGACATTTCCGCATTAGATGGGAGGCTTGCACTTATGGCGTATGAGGACTTTGTGCATTCACTGCTCTGGCCTCTCCTATAGGTCCTTTTGGATGGTAAGAATATTCTGGAACATCCCCTGCCCTTCCTCATGCTCTCCCTCATCTGTCCAAATCACCCAAGGTTTCCCCTGGGTTTTTGGGACTCCTCTGAAGAGGTGTCACTCACACTAAGGAGCAAGCAACGATTGACAAAATAATTAGTAAAAGTCTTATTACTGATTAACATTTTTTGCACAAAGTCAATACATTTTTGGTGAAATCCCCCGACTAATGGCTCTGTTTTTCATCTGGTATTACAACAATAAGGAATTCAGCCTGCTGGATTTGGCCTTAATTCAGAGCAACTTCTCACAGTGGTACACTAGTGCAGCAGTGCACTTCAAACATAAGGAGTCTTTACTAGGCAAGGGAGAAAGTGCCAAATTCCAAACGCTTGCTCTCTGTTTTGTAGATACCAAGTAACTACAGCGAATCCAAGAACAACACGGCCCCCCGAAATTCTGTCAGTTTGGAAGGTTTATCAGATGTCACCTGACACAACTACTGGGCTGCAAAATTGGTTTCCACCCACGTGGTGTGACTTCACCAATCAGGGGAGCCAATTCACTTATCCAGGGTGGGGGGGAACTGTTCAGACAAAAGCCAAAAAATGTCTGGAAGGCAGATCAAAATAACTTATTTATCTGATTTCTGTAATGTTTTTTCAGCCAAGGAAACTTTTCCATTGAATGCTTGGATGTTTGACAAGATGGGAACCGTTGTGTGAAAGACCTTGTGTGACCTTAACATGTTTGTAATTCAGAGCTTCCCCTTTATAGAGACATGTTAATGCGTGAGTGGGGCAGCACCTGGGTTCAGAGGTCGTCCTGCTCCGCCCCCGCTTCTCCGCGTCGGACTGCATTGTGGGAGTCCGGGCAAAAGCCGACTCCAAGTGTAGGAGCGGGCTGCTTTGCGCTTTCCTTTGGGGCACATCTTGCCCTTCCTCACCCTCCTCTTCGTCGGCCAGCCCCGCGGGCCGCAGGAACTGGTTATCTTTTCTGACGGCGGCATGGGGGGACTCATTCACACTGTAGCGCACAACCCGACGTCACACAATACGACACAAGACAACGTCACGCGGCACGACGTCACACAATACAACACAACACGACGTCACACAATACGACACAACACGACATCACACAATACGACACAACACGACATCACACAATACGACACAACATGACATCATACAATACGACACAACACGACGTCACACAATACGACACAACACGACATGGACCACACAAAAGGCCACAGCCACAACACCCAGATGAAGGCACGTACCACCACAATGAGAAAGACAAGCACCACGACGACAACAGGGGCCATGCACAGCAAAGGGCAACACAGGATGAAATGGAAGAGAAAAAAAAAAAAAAAAAAGAAAACAGTGCATTAAAACGATACAGAAAAATGAGGGACACGGGGTCAAAAGGAAGAACTGGATGAAAGGGGCTCAAGGCGGGGTAGAAGCAGTAAAGACCAGTTTATAGTCCAGTGTCGCTCCACTGAGATCGCAGAATGTTCATGAACCTTCCATTGTCGCCCTACGTAGACTGGTCGTTGCCCTTAGAAAAAAGTAGAAAGGCACTCCACATGTCCAGAATATAAATCAAATTCTGCTGCAACCAGCGGCAAGCATTGCTCGTTATCGGTCGGTCTGTTGCTGGACTATAAACTGGCCGTAACAGTGATTGACAGTCATGCAAAGTCCCGATTCCCCCTTCGGCTTCAGCCCAACTCCAGCCCAGGCAAATATGTAGCAGCCTCCACACATACTCCACACAAAACATGTTCCTTTTGCCTGCAGGCAATCCCATGCTGTTTCACAATCCCACATACAGTACCCCCACCAGCTAATAAAATTAGTGTTAAGTGAGTGCTAATATGTGTGAACTGTAAAAGCATTTCACAGTGATAGTGAAATACATTTACTTCGCACAAACTCACTCTCATGCACACACACGGATGCACACACACACACACACACACACACACACACACACACACACACACACACACACAATGACACAATCCCTATATCAGTGGTCCAGGAAAAGCACAGGCATGTTCAGGCTGGATGAGAACCACCTGATCCTAGTTCCAGCTGGTGTCAGAGGGCAGAGAGCTCACACCATAAAGAAACCACTGGACTCATCATCTCCATCTCCATCTCCTTCTCCAGCATTAGTTCCCCATGCTGCTACAGTCCCAATGCAACTCATATATCCACGCCGTATGGATCCCCATCTATGGGGGCAGAACTTTTGGATTCCAGTTTTGGGGTTGTTTGCCTGGATGTTTTCCTAATTTTCATTCTGTGTTCATTCTTCTTCTTCTAGCACGCTTGAGCCCACTGGGACTTCAGGAAGGAAATGAAGAGAGAGGAAATGCTTCTTGGTCTCTTCTGCTTCATTACTGTAGGTTTGGAATTGGTACTTCAGCACCATTTGACCAAATCAAGTTTCATCGATTTGAACTCCATTTTGCCTTTCTTGTGCTAAAATTAGCATTCATTATTGCAAAATACAAACACAGATCTCTTCCTCTCTTTCAGCCAGGCATCTACACTAATTAAGAGGAATAGTAGAACCAAGAGGAAAAATGGAAAACAGCTTCCAAAACTGTCTATTCCCCTTCCTGCTGAATATGGAGTCTATGCAATCTATGAACATGAGAAGAAAACCATTGTTCAGGTAAAACAACAACAGTGGAGGCATTTTTTTTATATTTACAGACCTGTGGTAACGATGGCAAACTAATCTGTCTATGCCAGAAAACCTCAGATAAAGCATATTTGCTTTTTTCTCTCAATCCTCTTCTTCAAATCACATGAGTACACTGAAGCACCCTGAAATTACATTACATTACATTATTGGCATTTGGCAGACGCTCTTATCCAGAGCAACGTACAGTTGATTAGACTAAGCAGGAGACAATCCTCCTCTGGAGCAATGCAGGGTTAAGGGCCTTGCTCAAGGGCCCAATGGCTGTGTGGATCTTATTGTGGCTACACCGGGATTAGAACCACCGACCTTGCATTTACCTTAACCGCTATGCTACAGGCCGCACCTATTGGCCGAATCTCTCACAAACACACACACACACACACTTCATGAAACATGACTACTCACGCAGATAAAAGCAAACATGAAACAAAAATTATACAATTCCCTCTGAAACACTAAGACGTAAAGCATGCACTGTCACACACATAAATTGACAACTTTGTAGTAGTTCAGTTGTAAAACATTTCCAAAATACCTTGCAAAAAATACATGCAAACCAGCACACAGATCCTCACATAAATGCACCTAAAAACCCAGCAGTGCACTTCACACCTCAAAGTTGCACTGGTGTCCTGACACACATTAAGACACTCACATCGACATAACAAAACCACAATCATGTTAACACACTTCAAAATAATGCATAAATAAACAGAATAATAAAAAACACAAAAGTTCTCTCACAGAAAAACTCACTTGTGCATAAACACTGACATACATCAAACACAAAGCTCTTCAAATACACCCACATTCTTCAAACAAACTAATTCCAAGAAATGTAATCACGCTCATATTCTGCAAGAACTGTATTTTATCCATAGAGAAGAAAGACAACAATGTTTACAATAAACAAGAGAATGAGCTATCCCTCCTTTCTTGAGAAATGTGTTCATCTAAATATTAATTTCTCATAATGCATTATGCAAATATTAGGAATGAAAACACAACCAGCTCAACAGCAAAGAGTGAAAAGTTCATTTTTCAAAAAATATAGTTAATGAGTAAAAGATACCAGAATTGCATCCCTTTAGCCATGTCTACACAGGGGATCGATTTCCTGTCAGCATGAAAAAAATATATATATATTTTTTTTATTATTAACCCACTGACTTTAATGTCTAAGCATAACCAGGTGAAGCAAAAGCTTTACATAACAGTACATAGTATGATAGTACAAGTAGCTATGATGAAATTACTAAATTCATCATTTTTCTTGTGTTTCTAGGGGTAATACAAAACCCTAGGGAAGCATGAGCATCAATTTTTTAACTTAGCCTTCACTACTGTAGTAATTCAATAATAATTTGTTATTTAGCTGACACTTTTATCCAAAGGGACTTGTTGACTAAGCAGAGGACAATTCCCTCAGGAGCAATGCATGGCGGATCTCATCGTGGCTACACCAGGGCTTGAACCACCAACCTTCCAGGTCCCAGTCCTGTAGCCACTAGGCTGACACTGTGAACAACCAGAACTACTCAGGAACACAGCATCATTCCTTGAAAGTAACGTAAACAGAGTAACAGGTCGTAATACACTCTACCAAGTGAATTAAAGTGATCATGTGTGCTCTGGCTCATATTGCTGTTTGTGGCTGTTAGCTTCTCCCTCTCTTTTTCTCTCCTCTCTGCTCCTACCATCCCCTGTCAGCTGGCCCATCTCTCTTGAGATTCTGGGGGCCTATATTGGGGCACCCAGATACTGTTGTTTTGCTGCTCTTGTACCACTCCCTCCTTCCTAATAGTTTCTGTTTGACTGTTGTGTCACATGGTAAACATGGGTTTGACCAGACAGTTCATCACAAGATCACACATGCTCCTTCCTGTGTATACTAAGTTCCTACCCCTTGTGAACCAGCTCCTGTGATGATTGTTCCAAAACTACTGATATGCCTGGAATATATATGACCTAGAAATTACTGCTGCTGTCATGCTGCTGATGAACACACATAGGAACTCTTTCTGTCAATTACAGGGAGGATGAACTTCAGAGACCAAAATCAGTTCAGAGACCAAAATCTTGTTTGCACTGATATATCAGTTGTCTGGCTATGTAGAGAAGAAACATTGACTATGGACTCATCTCATTATTAAACAAGTACTCAGTTGATGAAACAAGTCGTAAACATCTTATTTTGATAATCAAGATAATCAATAAGATCCCAGTAATATTCAAGAAAAAAATGTATCTGAGTAAACACTTTATTCATAATATAGCAAAAAATCCAGAAATACACTTGCATATTTTGGAATCTTTGGTTATATCTAGCCTTGCATTGTTTGGGAAATGAAAAAACAATATTTCCCTCTCAGTAATACAAATTGGGTGCTTTCGAATAGAGGAAAGCATAACAGTAATTTCTTTAAAAAAAACTTAACTTTTCATGAGAAAGTCTAATGAGCTATTTTGCAAGTCAAAACAAAAACACACAAAAACAAGCAAGCATCTCTTCCAAAGTAATATTATGATTATGTATGCAGTAATATGACTCGGTATCATATAATTTTATAGACAATAAGTGTAGACAGATAGTTTCAGCATGGTGACCAATATATTTTCTCCTTGTCACAGAGCAGTGGTCATGTTGACCAACTGTGGGACAAATCTCCTTTCGTTACGATGTAAAAAATGAATGCGAAACTCCAGTTTCTATATAGTGAGCTTGTGAAGTTTACATACCCGGAGAACGCTTCAAAGCCCCGAGGCTACCGGAGCTGCGCATTAGGAGGTCTAATAATATTAAACCGCACGTCGTGCCAGACTTCCCCAAAAATTTTAATGCAAAAGAGCATAATAAAATGTGCTCTGAGAGGATTTCAGTCTCCTGCTCTCTATTTTTATCTCCAGTCTGGGCACGTTACAGGAGCTTCTGGGAGCCAAACGGACAGTAAAAAACAGACATCTGTTCTCCATCACTTCCCTCTGCTTCGACGCTGCCCTTGGCCACCTTCATACTTTTTAATTTTACAAATCGGCTGTAAAGAGATTTCCAGGCCTCCGGTTTAATTCGGAAAGGGAGGAATGGGAGAAATAGCCTTTTTTTTCTCCGTTTTTCAAAATAACAACTTGCTCAGTTTAGACACAGGGTGGTCAGAAAATGCTTCTCAACGCCTGAGGACCAAAGCTTCAAAGACTACCTCCTCACACAGGCTTTCCCAATATCTTATTAGGAAAAAGAGAGGGATTAGCTTCTGAGGATGTGCCCTGGCTTCACCCGTGGAGTTAATGTTTTTGAAATCTTGGCAGCCAATGGAAAGCTCAGAGGTGAACATGCTTGCACCATTTCCTATACAAGTCAAGTGCATAAGCTTAATCACTGTAATGTTAACCCAGACTATTATCCACTATTGGCCACATATCTTTTGTATTAACCGATCCAAATAGTCCAATAGTCCAAAACTTTCTTCACAAAAAAACAAGAATATATGAGAAAGATTAAACTTAAGTTATGTTTTTCTTCTGTTACTACTTCTGAAAACAACACTCTTCCTGACATTGGTTAAATGACATGGGAGCCATTTTAAACCATTTTGCACTGTCTGGAGAGCGGTTGTTCTAAACTCCCGTTGTAATTTCCCAGAACGTCTACTTTACAGGAGAAGCTAAGGGAAGCCAGGCTGGATTAGTACTCAGTGCCTCAGAGGAAAAAAATTGCCACAGGCAGAAAACCAAAAACACTTTTTGCAAAAGACAGAGGATTCCCTAGCATTCTGGACCGGTGCCCAAGAATCTTCCAGTATAATCGCTTTAAAGGACTGAACTGGAACTAGATACTTTTGAGGGTTCTGATGCAAAATGGCTACATTTATCATTCAGGAGGGTGTTCAGATTGATGAGGGTTGAGGGGAATCGCCTCCTCTAACACTGTGGGGCACTCCAAGTTCCAGAAAAGTTGCTAGTTAAAAGTAATGCATTAATAGATTACAAGTCTGTGACCATGACTCCATTTGTCATAGGGAAATGAGAATCTTTGCAAAACACTGGTTAAAATATACTGTAATGATACTTGCAGCATACTGCAGATTTTTCAATACCCCACATCATCATGCATGCGTACATCATTACATACAGTATAATTGATTAAAATGGTTATAAATACATTAACTTTGAAACCAATGCAAGATGCAAATGAAACAAAAATTTATGAAGCATGATAAATCAACAATAGGCGGAGTCAAATCAGCATCGTACAACTGTGTATCTGGGTGTGTGTGCTTGGGTGTCCACATACAACTGTGTGTGTGTGTGTTTCTGTGTGTGTACGTTCATATTTGTGTGTGCATGCGTTTGTGAATCTGAGTGTGTGTGCTTGGGTGTGCACATACATGTGTGTACACGCATGTATATGTGTGTGTGTGTGTGTGTGTGTGTGTGCATGTATGTATATGTGTGTGTGTATGTATATGCGCGTGTGTGTGTGTGTGTGTGTGCATGTATGTATATGTGTGTGTGTGCGCGTGTGAGGGAGGGCGTTACCTGAACGATCGCTCTCCTCCGATGGGGGAGGTGGCCGTGCTCCAGCTTTTCCTGCACTCCTCGTGCTGCTCCGCCCTCTTTTTGCGCAGGGGGGCGGGCATGTATGCGCTCTGGTTGCTCTTATTGGGCAGGTACTGGTTGAAGGGTATCATGGTGCGCGGCTCGCTGCAGGAGGTCCGGCGGGCCAGCATGTCGTCCTTCCGCATGTCCGGAAGCTTCCTGTGGGGGGCGTCGGACTCTGAGTCGCTGCCGCGGCCTGGGGATCGCGGAGGGGGTTATTAGTGACATCACTAACAGAGCAGCAGAGAGTGGAACTGGACGTGTAAAATAACACAACCTCTCCCAGGGCCCATATACACTCAGTGAGCACTTTATTGGTCATTTATTAGACTTATTTTTTAGACTTATTGGTCTTCTGCTGCTGTAGCCTATCCACTTAGAGGTTTGATGCGTTGTGTGTTCAGAGATGCTTGTCTGCATACCACTGTTGTAATGTGTAGTTATTTGCATTACTGTCACCTTCCTGTCAGCTTTGACCAGTCTGGTCCTTCTCCTCTGAACTCTCTCATTAACAATGCATTTTTGCCCCATTCTGACATTTGGTCTGAAAAACAGCTGGACCTCTTGACCAGGTCTGCATGCTTTTATGCATTTAGTTGCTGCCACATGATTCGCGGATTTGATATTTGCATTAACAAGCTGGTGTACAGGTCTATCTAATAGCATGACCAAAGCAACTATCACTATACATACATATTACGACAGGTAAATTATTTGGGATCTTTTGCTAAAGCTTGTTCTTAATTTAATTTGGATAATGGTAAAGTCAAAATGGATGTGTATTTAAAATGGGGTAGGCACATATTAATTTCATTGGGTTACATTTTTTCAGTTGCTATATACAGTACTTTTCCCTTAAGTTAATACAAATATCTGACTAAATATTTATTTGAACAACACAGCGCTATGTAATAGCATTTTGACTCGTATTTGACAAGTCCAACAGAAGGGAAATGCAAACATCATTTAAAGCGAACAGTGAAATAACAATGAAAACACTGTATAACTCTCTCTGTAGCATGAAACCAGCCTGTTTTAGCTGGGCCAACAGAAAAAGCTGTGGTATTGTTCAGCTATGTTGGCACTGAGCCAGGGCTTGAATCTTTACCCACTTTAAACAAATAAATGCTCCCTTGGTGACCAGCAGCACATGGCTTCCATTTGAGCAGATCAACACTGGTTTTACAGCATATACATTCAGACAGCTTGTGTTCAATTTCACCTGGCTCTACATGGGCACATCGCTGAAGTTCCTCGCCACTCTGTGTAAATTCCTCCGCAAGATACACTCCACATGTTTGGAAATCTATTCGGCACCACAAAACCCTCTTTCAAACACACGTATGAAAATCTTTGGTACATATTCCATAACTAAAAAGCCTGTAAATACCAGCTTAAATCCCCGGCGATGAGGAGGAGGATTGTTCACCTTAACGCGGTTTACGTAACTCCGTTCCAACAGTTCAACATGTCAGACTTGAGCCAGATAGATGTGCAAACTGCACTCGGGTCTTCTCCGTGAATCCCTCAGAGAAAATTGGGTGCAAGCTGCGTTTCTGGATCCTTCCACCAGATGGGACAAAGTGCCACAAACGGGGGGACATCTGCTGGACAGATTCCTGGATAATCACGTACAGTACAGTACACACATGGCTGCACATGAAACCATGTTTACGGTGTCTCCGTCCACTTACTAAAACAGCTGTGTCTTGCATCAGCCCCAAACTGAGAGGAAGAGAATTCGGTATCTCTCAAAGGACAAGGGATCTTAAAACCCCGTCCGGGTGGCATTTTCTCAAACCGAGCTTATTAAATTACACTGTGCAAGCTCTGCCACTCTGTAATGGACCCAATTTTCCCCTGTCCAGCGGTCATGGTGACCCAAGCTGAAATTCATATCTAAGAAGTAGCAGTGACAACCAAAGGCAGTGTCTGCGTACAGTGTCCCACAGAGCACTTTATTTAGGGGTAAACAGGGGTAATTGTGGGCCTCCACTCAGGCACTAATAAGACGGATTTGGCCCCTCCATCTCCCTTGCAGGAGTCACAGACAATGTGAGTAAGCTCCAACTATCTGGCCGTCATCCAAACTGGGGGTGGGGGTCTTTTCCCGTGTCTGGGGCTGCTGGATCCCACCCAACGACACTACTCAGAAGCTCTTTTTTAAGTGGCCGCATACCTGCAGACACAGCCACGAGCATTCCGTAATGACAGGACTTGATTAGCGTGAGCTTCACCTCCAGCTGTAGTTGTAGCTTCTCCAAATTCCCTCCATATCCTTTGCTCATCCGACCACCTTTTAAACCTTGCTTGTTCGCGTCATAAAAGTTCAGCTGTTCAATTTGTATTAGGCTCTTTTCTTCCAATGCCTTGTTATTCATGGTCATTAATGTTGCTTTTATGTGACATTATCTATCCGTGCAGCTAAATAATTGCTGCATGAATTAAGGCCGAGCATATTTCCCAAGCAATAAAACAGCAGTGTCCCATCTAGGATCTGAACCTATGCCCGACTGCACATGAGCGCATTACCCTGACCACAAACTCACAACAGCCGGCTGAACTTTTCTTCTTTGAGGGGGTGGCGGGAACCGTATTAATTGTAGGAAGCGTTCTGTTTTGTGGAGAGCTGTGGGAAATTCCAGCAGAAAGCAGACCGGGGGAAACACGTGCTTCCTGGCGTTAAGACGCTGGATAGCGCACAAACACGGCGCACTGCACAACTACAAAGGTGGCCAAACGCCGGACGATCGGTTTGTCTGTTCACGTTTCTTCCGCCCGGGTCGTCTGCGAGGCTCGCGAGATTCCCGGAGAGAGGCAGCAGGATGTTTCTCTCATTCTGTTTTCACAAGGTCGTTTTTTTTTTGTTTGTTTGTCACAAAATCACAACAAACACGGCGTCTCCAGCTCATCGAGGCTGCTTTTCTTGAAAGCTGGCTGCTTCCCCTGCACTTCCGATAAGATGAAAACAAGCACAGCCCAAACAGGATGCCTGGTTCTCGGCCTTTTCTGAGGAGCTTTCTAGGCTCCATTGGGACACATGTTTTGTGCTGGGGAAGGAACATTTACAAGCTTTATATTTCAGATTTTTCTATTTTTCTCCCCAATTTGGTTGGCAATTGTACCATATCTATACCAATTACCCATGTTATCTACGATACACCACATACATATGACCACGTCCCCCAGCAGCACAAATGGATCTAATGATCCGGAGAGCGATGAACCAATTATGCCACTCCACGTGAGCCAGTCAAACTCAGCCTTTGGCCGGCCTGGGAATGAAACCCCCGGTCCTTGGTGTACAACTGCAACAAACTGAACTGCAACAGCAAGGTTTGCTGCATCTTAGCCTGTTCCATCACCGTGGCTCTATTTAAAAGTTTTAAGTTTCATTAGGTTGAGAGGTTATATTTTGAAGCAGCAATTAATTTTTTACAATGTTAAATTACGGTCAGAGTTACATAATAAAGCTCCTCTCATACAGCCAACTCACAACCTTTTCTTATTTCTGCTGGCAAGAGAGTGAGGAGTAATTATCCATGGATATTATATCTGAGGTATGACCTTAATCAACCCATGGCATGCATTATGTCGCAATAACAATCACACATTGTACAGTGTCACAGACATGACAGTGTATACCACTGTCTTGCACCCCTTGCAAACTGGTGGGATGTCTAAGTAAGCTTTGCGAAGGTACGCACAGAACCTTCTGCAAAGTCTTCTCATTGGATTGAATAGTTTCACAAGCTCATTCCACAGGGAATGTACAAGATGTGGGAAAACCCCTGAGCACCATTTTCAGGTCTGTGCAGACGTGGGCCCACCCACGGTCAATGGAGGGCAGGTGATAATGGCTCCACAGTCTCTCCCAGGGGGGTTTGAATCTCTTGCCAATGACCGACTCCCCCCACCCCCCATTGTAGTCACAACTTTCAACAACACAAGTGATACAGTCACCCCCCACAGCCACTTTTCTATCCTCATTTCTGAACTGGAGAATTTGTGCGGTACACGTTCTTGAGGTTTCCCTCGCAATATCAATTTCTTAAGATGCCCTTTGGCCCTTGCTTGGTCAGAATTTAGCACATTCTCAACTTAAACATACAACCTCCAACCATAACAAAAATGAGCAGTGAAAACGCAGTTTGAGTGTCGCACTTTGCGCCAAACTCTCGATCGTTCTCAGCGTGGCGTCTAAGTCTGGCCAGCTCAGGTTTAAGGACTGGTAACCCTGCTAGCACAGAGGCTCCAGTGTTCCCGGATTCGCCCGTGTGGTCACAAATCGAGAGTGTCAGGGGCCAAGCCCCTGGCTCCACAGATATACAGGCACACCGCGGAGTCAAAACACATCCCAGACATAGCTTCAGCCTGGCTTCTGATCTTCAGGAAACAGCCCTGGTAGGCCACTGACTGGATTTTAAATACGGCAATCTAAAACCTCCTTGACACTGTTGCCTCTGCAAAACAAAAACAGCATTTCAATCAAACCTGTCTTACTTCTTCCTTTCAATGGAAGTGCTGCTCAATCTTTAGAATAATATCATATGCCAGTGTAATTGGAAAACACAATGAAACAGTAGAACCAGCTAGGGAGAAAACAGATGGTCATCACTGTTCAAGTTTCACACTACATATAGCCTACTGACAAACAGTCTCCTGACTAACAGGCAAGTAGCTTGCAAAGAGTAGCTTGAGAAATACAGTCCCGGTCAAAAGTTTTGTCGCATGAGTGGACAAAAGTGACAATTGCTAATTACCCAACTCTTAATTAGCTAATAAAGTTAGGAAACAACACAAATTAATCATAAGTCTAAAGTTTATCTAGAAGCTAGCAAAATGACATTTCAAAATTGTTACTAAATGTTACAACTTGATAATGATCAACAGGCCAGTTTTGGCTGGACAAAACTGCAATGTCGCAATGGCCAACTCCAATTTCTAGGCGACAGTGAATAAGGAAGAAACAAACAAGGGGCTTGATTAGTCAGCTGTAGGTAACTTTGAGCTATAAAAGCAGAAATTTGACACTTTAAGCCAGTTCATGGTCAACATTGCTTCTGTCAACATGCCCAAGATCAAACCAGAAACCAAAGAATCAAGAATCTCAAGTCCAAGTCTCCTGCTGAAGTTGCAGACATCTTCAATGTGTCTAAACGGCAGGTGGAGAGCATTCGCAAGCGCTACCAAGAGACTGGCGACGTCCATGAAAGACCCAGGTCGGGCAGACCGCGCAAGACAACTGCTCGAGATGACAGCTTGCTGGTCTGACTGTCAAAAGCCAGCCCCATGTCAACCGCCTCACAGCTCCAGGAGGAGTGGACGCCAGCAACACCTGTTTCGTCAAGAACTGTACGTCGGATTCTTGCTTGCAATGGTCTCCACGGTCGTATTGCTGCCCAGAAACCAGCGCTAAACAAGAAACAGCTAAGAAACCGTGTTGCGTACGCCAAGGCCCACAGCCTGACGGAAGGTTGGACAGCAGAAAAGTGGCGAAAAATGGATTTTTCAGATGAATCGTCAGTTGAGCTCCATCCCAAGCGCCGCCAATATTGTCGACGACCCTCTGTCAACAGCTGTTGACATTACTCCAGGGAGGGATTGTCTCCTGCTTAGTCTAATCGAGTGTAAGTCACTTTGGATAAAATCGGCAGCTAAACAATATGTAATGTTATGTAATGTAATATCTCTCCAGCTGAAGCCACACCTGCAGATCAGTTCCTCATCTGTGCCAATGGGAAAACTGTTTGTTTCCTGTCTTGAACAAATTTTAAATAACTGGGAAACCATCAAGATGTTATGCAAGATATTAGATATATATTATATCTTGTTGTTAATCAGTTACTCCTTACACATTATATTTTTCTTTTATGAGTTCTCTCTTGCCATGTGAGATCTTTATTAGCTGCTGGATATGTGTATTACAGTACATTATTTGATATTACAGTCAGAAGGGCATACGTCCAGGTGGTAAAAAGGGTGTTACAGTATGTGGTAGTAAGCCAAATGTTCGTGCAGGATTTTGGCCCCTGAAGCATATCCTCACTGGCACGAAGCATTCCTCTTCAGCTGTCAGTCAAAGGGTACTATGGCAAGAAGCAAGGAAAGACAATAACTTTTAACTGAGACTGACAGACTGAGAAATAGACAGAGAAACAAAAAATGTTTACATATTGAAGTTTTTTGAAAATATTTTTGAAATATACTGACTGATAGGAACAAATACATACTGATTGACAGAAAAAGACCGTACCAACTGACTGAAAATGACTATCGCCAAATAACTCACTGGGTCACATGACCCACAGGGCCACATAATGTAGAGACACACTGGATAAGACAAACCAACTGACTGAGAGAGTGTTTGATTCACTGAGACACTCACTGACTGACAGACTCACTAACAACAGGAAGAGGAACAAGCACAAATGCGTTCAGGCATATGGCGCACTGGTTTACATCAGACAACAGAAAAGCCCCGGCTTGTGCATTGTGAATTACATAGCAAACTAATTACAATCAAAATGTAAGACTGAATCTATTTAAAGCATGATATTCTTATCAAATTCATATTTTCCTGCAATAGCCGTCTAGTATATGGAAGGAGAAATCCTCATCTGCAGAAACAGAGCTTTTACTTTCGCTTCCTGAAACATCATCTCTATTAATAGAATGAAATATGGCTTGAAGTGCCTTTTAGACAATGATAAGGTTTCCTATAGGCGTGATTGTGAAGAATGACACAGTTTTCACTGCTCTTTCTGCGTTTTCAGCCGGAAGGCTACTACTACCGGTGACCAAACTGTCGGAATTTAGCTAAATGTATGCATGGTTTTCAAACGCAACTCTGGTTTTATTGTCAGTCATCATAGATAAGTATGTAAAAGAGCGCTTGGATGTAGCACACATTCATGAAAATGATTAATTTACTAATAACAATATTTTCTTGACTGAATCAGTCTCCAATTAAAAAAAAAAAATGAAATGAAATTTTAAATGGCCCAGCCCAGCCCAAACAGCCCATATGTAAAGGCATATTCATAGAAAATCCAAATAGGTTAAGAATTGCTGGGCGGTTTGTTTCATTTGAGAAATCTGGGTCATCATATTACCATTGTCCAGGAATAGATCTCTTGACTGAACATTATAAGCAGCTACTATTTATTTATATAAAAGTGATGGTTATGAATGATATTCCATCTGTATTTTGGTTCACAGCTGACGACCCGTGCGGAAGTGCTATATTTTGAAAGCACAGTGTCAACTCTGTGTGTACATTGGCCTCAAGGTGCTGTCAGAAGTGAGATTAATTTAACTGAAAACCTCTTGCTAGCTGTTGAGGGAACTTTCTCTGTTTCTATTTGATGTAATCTTGCTACAGCTTCAACTTTGAAATAAGTGACATTTTGATGAAATAAGTGATTTTTCCATGCAAGATTTTGGTGAGATATCCAGAAATACTTTCAACTATGTTCAACATGTGTTCTAACGAAAGTCAGATTCCAACATTCCAACATTCCACACTAATGTTTTTTATGTTCATACTACTTTTAAAATAATATTGATAAATTGCAACCATATGAATATGCTGTCAGTGCCACATACGTAAGTAAAAAATAAAAAATAAAAAAAATTAAAAAAAACCTAAAAAAAACCCTACGGTTTAAATCAAAATGTGGTAATAATCATCTGGCAAAAAATATGTCTCGCATATGCTACCCTGGAAGAGAATAACTAGTATCATATGTGCTGTTATGTGCAGACTCCTGAGTACAGCAGATGGCTATCTACAGCCTGTGACATCCCACTTGCCATGTCACCATGTTGTGACATCACACACCCCCTTCTCCACACTCTGACATCACATATGGCCCCTCTCCAGATTGTGACATCATTATTGCCATCTCCCCTCCTGCACCACTATTTTAAGAGCGCTGCGGGATCCTGAGAGCATTCCCATTGCTCAAAGCTTGGATTTGCAGTTCCTCTTACACAGTCTGCCATCCACCCCTGCAATATAACATGGGTACCTTGGCAACAATGACTCACACGCTCTGCTGTGGAAGCTTGTTTTTGCTGAGCTGTAAAATTTAGAAGAAATCCTTGCACTGCACAATCCTGTTAATCTACAATCGAATGCAAATTGTGGCTAATTTTCCTCATTGGTGTTTGTCCCTGTCAACAAACATTCCCTTTTATCTCTCATTTTAACAGTATATCTTCACAGAAATGTGAGTCATCACAACGGTTCTCTCATCAACATTGCTCAAGCTAAGGAAACAGGATGGCGGCACACAGGCGCACATATCACAGGCATCAGCAGTTTAACACTCATCGATGATCTCTGCAGAGGTCAGACACCCACAGCAAACGCCTCCTATTTTGCTTAGCAAATAGTGATTTACATAGTTGATATTCTAAATAAACACAATCCATTCTACAGAAGTAAATCTAAGGAAACAAATTAGTATACAATCATGTATACAACAGCTGTTGAATGTGTTTTGCTTGCCAAAAATCATTTAAATAAATCATCTCCACATACAGTAACTACTTTACAGGACAGTGGAGCCCTGTTGAGTGAATGCGCTCCAAGCTCCTGTGTAAGGTGCTGTGTGTGTGTGTGTGTGTGTGTGTGTGTGTGTGTATGTGTGCATTTGTGCATATCTGAGTGTGTGTGCAAGCCTGCCATTGTGCATGTGTGTGTTTCTGGGAGAGCATGCAGGTCAGTGGTCCTCACTCCTGGTCCTGGAGAGCTGGGTGTCCTGTTTTTTGTTTTTTGATACCAGCAACCAATTCAGACCCAAGAAACCAGGTTAAGTTAGTTAACTGTGTAAATAACTGCTTTAATTGATCGATTAAGTGCTGAGCACACCCTGCGGCTCTCCAGGACCAGGAGTGAGGACCACTGAAGCAGGTGAAAGATTATGAATCTAAGTGTTAAATGTGTATCAACGTGCATGTCTGTCTGACATTTGAGCACGATTATGAGCCACCCCCGGGGTTACCCACCATCGCTGCTGCCGCGGACGACCACGTCGGGGGAGGGGCTCTGCTGCGAGCGGGAGCCGAACGAGTCCAGGCTGTCGAAGGAGTCGTCCCGGCCGTGCCGGGGCGGAGAGAGCGAGTCGCTGCGCTCAGAGTCCCAGCAGTCGATGTAGCCGCTGTCCCGAATGCTCCGCTTCGGACTCTCCCCGTCCTCCACCTCCTGCCGGGACACACGGGCGGCTCAAAACACACCCTCCGACAAACCCACTTCCCGCCAACACCGGCGGAAACGGTCCGCTGCTCTGAGCCGCGATACCACGCAGAAAGAGCTAACTGGCCAGGACGACACTCCCATGAAAACCCACAAAACCAGTCCTGACACAGTTTGCACAAAACCAGTCCAGATACAGTTTGCAGGTCTGAGCCGCGATACGACGCCGAAAGAGTGGCTGAAGACCAGTCAGAGCAGACGATGGTCAGCTGAGGGCGAGGTTTGAGTCCCCAGTGGACGGATCCCGCAGTCGGTGTGGCGGTGGAAGGTCCTCTCCCCTCAGGGGCTGAGGCAGCGGTGTGGGGGTCCTGGCAGGATGGACGGAGAGCGGGCGGGTACCTGTTGGCGGCTCATGCCGTTGGCTCGGAGCTGAAGTGTCGGCTTGGTGCTGAGGAGCTCCCAGTGAGACAGGCCTCCTGAAACACAGCCGCTGCCGTTCTGTCCCAGACCGTGTCAGAGAGCGTGAAACACGAACAACTGTGCCAGCCCTCGCAAGTAAAAATCTATCGCTCCCGGCGGCTTGGATGGTCACGCTCGCTTCCTCTCTCTCTCCATTTCCCTCTCACCTCTGCCTTTCCTCTCTCTTCCCTATGGTTCCCTCTTTCTCTCTGCCCCTGGTTCCTCACCTCTGTCTGAGGCACTGTAATACAGCAGCGCTATGCAGTTCTGTCTTACTCCCTCGCTCTCTCTCTCTCCACCTCTGTCTCCCTCTCCCTCCCTCTCTCTCTCTCTGTCTCTCTCCCGCTCTCTCTCTCTCCCTCTCTGAAAGAATGAAAGCGGGGCTCTTCCCTCTCAGAGTGGAGACCAGAGACAGCCTTTCCTGCCCCCCTGAGAGGAAGTTCCTGGTCCAGCCCTCTCTCTCGCTCTTGCTCACTCTCTCTCTGCCAAATCCCAGAAGATGGAGGATGTGGAGGCATTTGTAGCTGACCCACAAGGCTTGGGCTCCAGGAACAATGGCAGCCTTTGAGAGCCCCCTACCATCAGGGAAATTCCTCTCCCTGCACAAATCTGCCCTCCCAAAACCTTCCCTAGAACTCTACCTTAATTATATGGTTTCCCAGCTCACTGACTGACTGATTCACACACATACTGACTGTCTCTCGGTCTGATTGACTGCGAGACTATCCGACTGACTGAATGACTGAAAGACTGTACATGCTGACTCATGCATGGACTCTGTTCAGATTCACAGCAGGTCACTTTATCTTCCGTGGTCAAACGGAGGTGGCCAAGCAAGGGGGCCCCATGTCACGCAGAAGTACAGAGACTGTTTACTGGGGCTGTCCAGTCCCCCCTTAAGGGCAGTAAAGAGGTTAAAACACAACAGAGTCCATCTGACCTGACTAATGACAGGGGTAGTTTCTGAGGTCATATTGACGCCATTTTAAGTAGTCACACAGAGGCTGGTAGTGAGCTGCTCTGACCTTATAGCAGTTTGCCCGAGGGGGCAGAGTGTGCAAAGTTTACAAAGGCAATTACTGACCTAATAAGCCAGGACTCTGTAAATATGAGAAGCCCCAGACTTTTCTCCTGGAATATGCTTGCAGCCGGTCATGAACGTTTAACACACGTTTACATTGGCTAACACACAGCCCTGTGCCACTGCAAGCTTTAGCTCATGGAGAAACTGAGCAAGTAAAACTGTAACTCTGTGAAAGTTGCTGAGGGGAGAATGTCTACTCTCAGTGCTAAAAAACAAATTATAGACTTCCTTTTAACCCAGACATCTTGATTCTAGATTCAGGATATCTAGTAGGACTGATTTACTTGTTTTATGCAACTGATCGATAGATGGAAACAGTCCAATAGTAAGAGAAACTAAAAGAATTGCATGATATTGAATATTGACCATGCGATTTGCTGAGGTAATATAAAAGAGTTTAAAGCGGATACTTTTCATTGTCAATACGTACATGGAATACAATTTCATATTTGCTTATAATCAAATTATATACGTAATTATACAGTATATTCCACAATGTATGTGAATAATTAACATACTGTATTTTAAACTTGAAATTAATATTTTATAATATACATTATAAAATCTTCACGTGAAATATACGGCAGACATTTTTACATTTTGAATCGAACAAATATTCGCAATGGAATAAAATGTCAAATTAAAAAAATGTCTAAAACAGCTGACCCTCTTTGAGACAGCCACACAAAATCTGGAAAATCATTTAAAAAGGAGCAATACATTAAAATAAAACGAGACACCCATTACATCAGGGTTCATGGAAAGAAAGTGTCAGTCTAATCCGAATGACATCATCCCCTGCATGGCTATCCCTTCCATATGGGTGGGGGCGGGGCATGCTTGTGCCCCACCCACAGTGCTCAACAAACACTCAGGCCAGGTACCCAGCCCTCTGGCTTTATGGTCGATAGCTTGAGCCTGACTCGAGAGGGAGCAGTCTAGAACCTTCCGTGACACATGCGATGACAATAAGAGAGAGTCCGGGTCAATCTCCTTCTGTGAGGAGGGAGCTGACCCAGGAGTGAACGGCTGCGATCCCGGACCCCGTTCCGAACCGGGATCCAGTAAGTGACACAACGAGGCAGTTATTCCCTGGCTACAGGCCCCAAATAATAAACTTGGGAGGAAAGGAGGTGTGTAAATTCAAGTCAACCCCCATGTCTTCCAGAGAAACCCACTTATTACCTTTTTACAGTCTATTGGTTTAGCAGATGTCTTCGCTTACAGTGGTTTACTCATCTTGTGTTTTATATTATCCATTTATATTTCATGAACCAAATACCTTTGGTCAACCTGGGATTTGAACTTGAAACGGCTGGTTGCAAATCCACAACCAAAACCAAAGCTATAAATTCCACCCTGGTCTTTCCTTGAAATTAAAAACTGCAAATGTATGTTTAACAAGAGCTTATCATATTCGTTATTATGTTCATTTTATCGTAAGGCATTCAGATGAAGACAATGATGATTATCATTTTTCTTTCAGAATTTGGGCCGGGAGAAATCTTTGTCCCTTCATTAGCAGTAAGCCTTTCAGCTCGGTCTCTTTTAAAGATCAGCCCACATTCCCCCGTTCCATACATCAAACCACCCCTCAGCCTCTGAACTGAATGGTTTCTGTTGAGGTTTTTTTTCTTCACACCCTGCATCTGCGCGATTTTGTGTCGTTCGCTCAGCCTGTACCTTTCGCATCTGTGTCAGCAGTCCCTCAAACTCCTTCAGGTCCAGGGTGGGCCCACTGTATGACGCACAGCTATTGGCAGCCTTCCCCAGCCAGTATATGGTGATCAGAACCTGGATGGGGGCAGAAAAAAAACAATTTATATTAACTGTGAAAAGTCATAAAAGGCTTGGGGCTAGGTTAGGCTAGGTAGCATATACAGGGGGATAGGCTAGGTTGGTAGCATACTCAGGGGGCTAGGCTAGGCTAGGTAGTATACTCAGGGTTACAGAAGCATGCAGAAATCAGCTTTTTGAAAGGGCTAATAAGAAGTTTCACATCTAACCGAGGCTGAAAGCAATGCTGACGCCTTCGGCAGCCTGTTTACTGTGGTCAGTACCTTACCACTGCCAGGGACCTGATTAACATCTGAATTCCGGTATGGCGAAAAATAAAACGCATTACTTCCATAGTTCTGCATTTGAATCAAATCAAAAGAGTGAAGTACCATTCTAAATCAAGAGGACCGATATTTCAGGTTGCAGACAGTAAAATGTTTAATGTTAACTCAAACAGAGTTAATGTGAAACAGAGGTCAACAGAACTAATATGGACTCTAAATCAGTGTTGATTTAACATGCTACATTTTACTGTGTACCTCCTGATATTGTCAGACACATTACAGGTTTTATAAAGCCTGGCATAAGACCAGATAATAAACGTGGCTGTCACATGAGGCTCTGGCTGTTGGCCTTCAGTACAGCTCCTTACAGCTACAACTCCCTCCACTGTTTATCTGGGGTCCCTGCACAAACACGACAAGGCTGCCCCATTGTCCGCTCGGACCATGAACGACGTGGACCGAGGCTTCGTTCTATTTGCCAGGAGAGGGACGCACGGTTGACCTTTTGATGCCAGAACCAACTGCCCAGTGGTCTTCTTTTTACGAAACCGACGCCGAAAAGACATCCCTCACTGACACAGAAGAGTGGGAAAAGAATAACTGCCTCTCTGATGCAAGCGATCGATGCTTCTCCATTCAAGAAATGTTTGTCTCAGCATTGTGTGTCCGCAGTTATGGACACACAAGCATGCATTCACCTGCGTATGCACATATGAGACGTGATACTGGCAATCTATCGATTCTACACACAACCCGGGCAGTACGCATCCAAAGACAACTACGTTCAGAGAAGGCAAGGGCATACTATTTCTGCCTCTGCCTACTGAATCTAAAGCAAGGTGGAGAACAAATCTTTTTCAGTGCTTCATAGCACACACTTACATAGTACATACTATGCAACCATAAATATTTGGACAGAGGTACAATGTCTGTTCTTTTGGCCCTGTACTCCGGCATATTGGATTTAAATGAAACGGTGATTATGGGGTTAAGGTGCACTGTCACATTTCATTTGAGTGTACTTCCATATCCAGATCGGGTCATCCGTGTTGGAATTACATCCCTTTTTATGAATGCCCCCTATTTTAGGGGACCTAAAATAAATTGGACAGTTTCTGATTAATCACGTGTATTCAATCGCTTCCTTAATGCAGGTATCAGAAATCTTTCAATATCTAGGCTAGATTCTAGGCTTTTTATTGCCAAATCAGGGCACCATGTATAAAAAGGGACTGCAATTCTGACACAGATCACCCAATATGGATGTAAACACCCTGAAATTAATAGTGACAGTACACTTTAACCTCAATCCAATGCACCGGAGTACAAGAACCAAAACTGTACAAATACTTAGGGACTGCACTGTATGGTCCCAATTGAACTTGTATATACACTGTTGGAGTTGAATTGACGCTGGACATTTTACTGTGTATGAGAGAATGTGAACATCTGAAATGTGTATACCTGAGGCAGGCTGTGACAGGTAGCATATCTGTCCATCAGCGATCCTTTCTTGATGTCACTTTAAAATACCTTGCATTGCTTGTGACTTTTGCAATGCTTCATGATTTCGACTGTTGTCCTTCTGTAGCCATACCTACGACTCGAATGAGGTGTTTTGAAAGGTTTGTTTTTTTCCCCCAAAAAAATCAGCTGTCACTCACACACTCATCATTACACAATGTTGCCACGGCAACAAGCGAAAACACGCGGTACGTGTTTGCTTGTCTCACAAACTGAAACCCTGGTGTTTACACAGAGCATTCTGGCTCATGCTAGCCCTGAAACCAAGACTGCCAGACGTAAGCCAATATCTATCTTGGCACGGGAGCATTCTCTTGGCCAATGGGGGCAATGTTTTCAAGCATGTGCAAGCCTAGCGACTTTTGTTCTCCTTTTCGACTTTTGTTTTCTTGTGCCTGGTTCCACTTTTGCGTTTAAGCCATTAAAAATAAGAAATTAAATATATTAACCAAACCTGGAAGCAGCTGCTACAACATCACCTCTTTGATTAAATGCGGTAATCTACATTAACAACACCGGACGCTGGCTCTATAGGACAGCATCATGCACTGCAGATAGCCAAACCGTTTGATGATAAGAAACGCTGATACGACTGCCCTCTAAACAGGCTGCAAGTAGCTCTGCATAGCAGGCAGGGAGAATGCTACGTCACTGCACTGCAGCCAAGCCACAAGAGCACAGAAGAGAGGTGCATAAGACGATAAGAAACAGACACAAATAGATAAATAAAGAAAGGAAGGGAAGAAAGGGGGAGAGTGAACGAGACAGAGAGAACAAGAGATTACTCACATTCTTTAGTTTCCTGCTGCAGTCCGAACCCCTGCAAGAAAAGAGAGAGAGGGAGAGAGAGAGAAAGGGGGGGGGGGGGAGACTGCATTATGGGTCAAAAAAAACATAATCCCTGCATTTACACGATGAAATACAAAGGGAGCGGATACAGAAGAGAAAAAACGTGAGCGTTGGAGGATAATAAGAGGGTCGCACCAGTTTCCCTGCTACACTGCGGTCTGCCACTTCAGAAACAGAGAGAAGATGAGAAGGACTCTCTCCTTCACTGTTCATTTCCTCAATTCACATTGTTTATTTGCTTGGAGGATAGACTCATCTGAAGCCACTTACATTTTTAACCGGTATCCATTTCTACAGTTGGGCATGTGCTGATGGCTGAAGTTCAGGTTATTTGTCTGCTCCAAGAGCTGAACCAGACATGGGTATTGAACCTCCAATCACCTGAAACAAGTTTAGTTTCCAAACCACAATACCATGCCGACACACTTTCTTTTTCAAACTGGACTAACCACCTAACATGTTGACAAATTAGGAAAAGCAGGCAGGCTCTTGCCTTTTGGTTATGAACAAATTCATAACCGACAACAAATCCTATCACAAATTATCTTGACATTCTGTTACTCATGTGTTAAAGTTCATTGCATAGGCTGGGACATGTTCTACTGATGAAAGAAGCCCACTTAAGCTCTTCTGAAAGCTACTATAGCTTATCCTGAGACATACAACCACATTATTATGAATTCATCCACAAAGGAATGCATCCATGAACAATTAACTTTACAAGGCCTGGAATAAAACAGGATTACCTTTTATCCTTATTACATCATTAGTACTTTACCTTTTGATATAATGGAATATTCCTTTCTTTGGAAAACCATACTTTTCAAGGTCACAGTAGACAAACTAGACTGCGTAATTAATTATGAACAGTGCTATCAAACAACTTAATCAGTAAATAATCAGTAAAACACTTGCTGGATCACTAGTTTAAAAGAATAATGACTAATGTAAAATATTGGCAAATCATAGGTCTTGATCGTTGGTCCCAGCATTCAGATCAATGTATGCCATTGCCATGTCCACAATATCAGGTCAAATGCACCAATTTAAAGACGTCCAGTATGGAGTCATCAATCTCTCCAAACACACCCATGTTCGTGTTGTGCTCACAGCACAAACACCCAGGTAAGACATAATCCCACGTGAAACAATCACCAAGGAAATAATTGTACACGGCTCAAATTTTGTACTTGAAAGACGAGCAGTCTCACTGGAAGAGCAATTACGGAAAAGGGTCAGGGATGTCAAACTGACAGTTTTAATCCCGCTAACCATGTTGTTTACTTCCCTCAGACCAACACCTGTTCCTTTTTGGTTTTGGCTACACCACCTCTCCCCTGCAAGTGAAAGCCTCCCCAGGTGCGAAACCTACAGGGGCACTCCCTCCAGGCCCAGCGGTTTCATTCAGGAACGTAACAGTGGGTCCTTGTCTCTCTCCCTCCCGATCACACATGACTGAACGAGCGCCGTTGAGTTTCACGCCATCTCACACAACCTGATCTTAACCCAGTGAAACCCACCGGATTCCACAAGGTATGAGATCACTGCTTAAGACATCACTTTTTCACCTCTCCTCTGCGCCTCCGGAGCTCCGTCTCTCTCTCTCTCTCTGGCGACCTGTCACTCCTCTTGGAGATTGATCCGGTTTCCAACAGCAAACAGCTGTGGTGCATATGCCAGGCCTTTGCTAATTGTTTTAATGGACCAGGCATATAGTTTTGGGTCGCCAGCACAGTGGAGGGAAAGGTCAGCCTGGACAGAGTAAAATGGCACCCTACATGAACTGGGAGGTAGCAGGCCCACAGTGACCACAATACAGACATCTGTAAAGATGCCTTTTGTTTCTGTATGCGACTAGATCTCTGGGAACACTGCTCCCACCTCTTTAATGCTGTGTTCTGTAACTGCCAACTCCTTACAAACATCTTCTACATCTCAGGCGCTGCAAAACCTAGCTATGTGACCTTCATTTAAAATAGGCAATTATACCAAAATGGTACAGCATATATGTCTCACAAAGAAAGATGTGACACTAATATGTTGAACCCACACCCATTGCCCATTTATGGAGAACTATTGTTAAACAGGTAAGTGACGATCAAAAGTTCACGGTCCTGAGAGATTAAGAATGCAGCAGGTGGGACTTAGGTCTCCACCCACACACGGCACATTACACTAGGCTACATAAGTCACCGACCCAGGCAGCCCTTGTCAAAAAAAAAAAAAACTTACACCACACTATGAAGCACCTGAGGTGCATAACATCACCTGCCCTTACCAGATTTAAGCGCACAAGCCGCTGTTTCAGAGTTCAGTGCTCTGACCTCTATAATTCACATTCCCTAGCAGCACAGTGGACTGTCGCTGTCAGTGTCAAAGTCACAGGCTGGTGGAACAGGGCCAACACTCATTGAGATGCTGAGAAATTGCTTTTGGAGAAGTGGCTCCCGCAATTTTGGATGCCTCCATAAGCCAACGTGTCCGCTATTGTTTCTTTATGACAATAGTCTGTACAGTTGGCGTTTGAGTGTATACTTGTCCATATTGGATTAATCAATTTCAGGAAATTATTCTGAGCTCTTTGTAGCTTTTTTGTGTTTACTGTAATTACAGCAGCCAGACCAGGGACCTTAAATATGACAGTCGATGATTCATTATGTTATAGAAAGAAGTGTTGTGAAAATAACAACTTCAAGTGGACAGATTGATGAATAAACAGCTATAAGAGACAAAGAGACCCTGTGTACATTTTTAAGAAATCTGTCTGTGATTGTAAGCATGTGTGATTTCTGTGTGTGTTTGCATGTGTGCATACATGTATGCAAGTATGAACAAGTGTACGTTTGTATAAGAGCAAGTGTCTGGGTTTGTGTGCGTGAGCGTGTGTGTGTGTGCGTATGACTGTGTGTGCACTTATGTGCATGTGGGTGTGTAGGCATGTGTTATATGCCCGTGTATGTCTATGTCCATGTGTACATGTGTACATGTGTGTGTACACGTGTGGTCTCTTACTTGAGGTTGGCGCGTATGGACGTGTCCTGCAGGTCTCCAGGGTCGAACAGCTGTGATCCCTTCAGCCCCAGCTCCTCACAGCCTCGCAGAAACAAGGTCAGGTTGTCCTGGGTGAGGAGAAGGCCAGAGAAACATGTGTAGCACGCTGTCACAGACGCAGTCTCTTAGCAATACTACGCAGCCCAACACAGAAGAACAGTCTCCTTGAAGCCTTGCGCACTTCAACACAGAGGCACAGTCTATCTGAAAAACAGCGCACTCCAATACAGGGGCACAGTCTGTCTGAAACAGAACACAGTCCGATGCAGAGGTACAGCCTGTCTGAAAGACGGCACAGTCCGATGCAGAGCGCAGTCTCTCTGAAACGCAGCACAGTCCGAAGTGGAGCGCAGTCTCCCTGAACACAGAACAATCCGAGGTAGAGACGCGGTCTCTGAAACAATGCTCGGCCCAACACAAAGGTACAGTCTCGCCGAAACACCGAGCAGTAGCACACTGCACACTAGCTGCAGATCAGAATCCTGCTCTCCCTGCCTGGGCCCTCCCCTCCAGGTGTCCCCAAGCGCATTGTTAACAGAGCGCAACCTGAACCGGCCTCCGCTTTCTTCACCGTCTCTATGATTCCCAGCCTGTCAAAGGGCCCTGGCCCAGCCTACTCCAGCCGCAGTGAATAAGGAGCACGGAGGTGTCGCGGCTTCCCTCTCCCGCATTGTTGACTCGCCGTTGTTTTTGGAGGGACAAACAGGTTTTTCCTTCCCCTGCCCACCCCCCTCACTTCCTCTCCTCGTTGAGAATGCCCCCAGGGGACTGGAACAGCCCTACGCGCCCATCCTCAAATTCCTTTTTCCGAGACGCCGCTAACTGGGTCACTTGTAAGAGCGCTTTTTCTTTAACGGAGGGTGTGAACCTTCCGCTAAAATACTGCTCAACACGCAATCCGGTTCTTGGCTTTGAAATGACCCTGCGGATTAAAGCTGGTGCGTTTCAATACAACACCGTACATATTTGCTGAAATTTAGCACAGGTATAACTGTAATAACAGGCTGAGTGCACTCAACATGCGAACACCTTTAATTATACTGAGCAAATTATTGCCGGCATTCTACTACATTTGAAACCTAACCTCGAGTGGAGACTAATATCACAACACAAACAAGTGATTGTATAGCTTCCGTTTTATAGTATTGCATACACTACCACAATAAAATCCATGTAATACTGACACCGGTTGAAAGTACCTGCATATTAATTCACTCTGATCTGTTAAGTGTTGAATTTTTCATATTTATGCCCTAAATGCGCATACTGTACAAACATCTAGTCTCAGCATGAGCAAATAAGGTTCTCAAAGAAAATACAAGTTCTGAGTTGAATTTCTCAGACACGTGTTGAGCTGCCAAGGGCTGTAAAAAAAAAAAACATGGCGGCTTGAATGCCAGGCATCCCTTCCCTATATTGGGCCCAGACACCAAGTGTCTCAGGCTCCTCAGCTCTCCGCCTCTTCACATCCAGACCAGACATCCAGGAGAGGCAGGTTTACGTAAACTCTTTACCTATAAGTATCCTTTGCCACTCTCACTCTAAAAGACAGCTGTTGCCTCACGAAAATAGACTAGTAATGTCAGTGCAATTACAAGAAGGCTGTAATCAAGCTGACACTTATTCCTATTGACAATGCAGGTGTAGGAGAAATAGAAAAATGTATTTTCCCCTCGGTCAATAAATACACAAATAAATAAACCATGTAATATGGAGGACCAACCTTTGAATTTAAATGGGTTATTAGAAGTTCCTGTGGACCAGCAGACTTTACAATAGCAGGTACTGAACCAGGGAATTCTGGGGTTTGGGGTATAAAGCAAGAAAATACACTTCAAGTAACATCAAAGCAGCTTGCAGGGTGAGGTTGTATGTGTCTATATTAGGTGATAACGTAAAAAAAAATGTTGTCAACCTTTTTCTATAGCCATGCTACCTGAACTGAAGGAAATTGTTGTGGGGCTTCCAACATGAAATTCATTACAGTCCACATACCCTTGGCAGTGAAAAGCTTGTGCTGCTTGGGAACTAAGAAGGAAAAAAGTACCGGCTTTTGACTTCATGGCGAATAAAAGCGCTCTGCTGCTGCTCATATCTACATTTTAGCATACAAGCTGCTTTGGAGCTGTGCATTTTCTTTCTTTAGACCACAGACCCCTGAATGCCCCAATATGCGGCATTGTAAAGGCCATCAGAAACTTCTGTATTTCAAATTATAGTGGTTAAGGTACATCACTGTTACCCGCAAGGCCGGTGGTTTGATCCCCGGTCTAGACACAATAAGATCTGCACAGCCGTTGGGCCCTTGAGCAAGGCCCTTAACCCTGCATTGCTCCAGGGGAGGATTGCCTTCTGCTTAGCCTAATCAACTGTATGTCACTCTGGATAAGAGCGTCTGCCAAATGCCATTAATGCAAAATGCAAATGCTACAGTATGTCTGAAGCTGTCCCAGAAACCCATGATTAGTCTCCCATGCACAATTTTCCAACTAGAATGGGGTATTAGGGGAACAGTTCATTTGTTCATTTCAAAAATCATCCTGAGCAGTGCCAACAGTTCCAAGCCTTGTTTAGTGGAAATCAGGACTGTGTTTTAAACTTGGCTTCCCAAAATTGTGCTGTTACTGGAACTGTTCACAGGTTGTACACAGATAACACTGGAATGTTTGTGAAATGGTCGACTTTTGCGAAATACTGTCACGGTTGGCCATTTGCAATAGACAAAGTTGTGAGGTTGACTGATATCGGCAAAGAGTCAATGGAGGCTACCACAGAAAAGATTTGATGAACTGTACTCCAGAAGGAGCAACTGATTTGTTTAGTCACGACTAATAGAAAATAATCCAAAGCACTGGAAAGCTATCTGGAGTTTGTGACCAAGAACACCATGGGCAAAATGCTACTCCCTAAAAACAGGAGGAGAGTTCAAGATTGCAGGGTGAAGCTAACAGTCCAGAAGTAATATGCAATAATACTCTTACATTATACAGGGCAATGTCTACATCTCAACTGCTAACAGATGGTGCCACCTTGCCATTTTAAGTACTGCAGTAAGTCCTACAGAGAGAGACAGGAAGAGTGCCTTTCCTGATACTATTACTGGACTGCACTAGTCACAATAGCAGTAGCAGTAAAAAAGTGCGGTGTGATTATTCAGCAAGCTGTTCTTTAGGCCTACTCAGCAATGTTGCAGTGGGGACATCTCAAAACTCCCTTGTAATTTGAACAGAGCTTGACCTGTTTAATGATGTGAAACATAATCTTCCAATTCCTGATGATTTGTCAAAGGATTTTCACTGCTGAAGTATAAATAAACCAATACTATTACTATTTGTTCTAATGTCCATGGAGATCCTTCTTAAATGATTTACATAGAAATAAAAATAGGAGTATTATAATTCACATTTTAGCACCTGGTCCACTGATTGATAACACCAAGATAAACCTGTCATAATAGTCTCAAGAGCTTGTGAAAGTATCAGCCATCTAAACCAGAGCTTAAGCTGTGAATAATTATTGAAAAAGAAGGAAGAACGTGCTCAATCCAGACCAATGGCGGTCACTTTATATGTGTGTGTGTGTGTTTGTGTGTATCCTGATGCATTACAGATGTTTAGGCAGAGGATCATGTGTTGACACACTCCTGCAGCTTGCTAATTATTCATACTGGATTACTCTCCAGGAACTATAGGGCTTCTCTGTCAATCTCTGCTGGAAAATGGATGAAATTTCAGCCACCTCTGGGCCCCTGGGGCATGATCCCACTTCCTACAGGACCCCTCAGGCCACATTTCACACCACTTCTGACAACTCAGGGAGCCTCTACGCAGAAGAAAAAAACACAGGAAAAATAGAGATGACAGTGATTAAAAACTAACCTACTGTTAGGCTGTTCAATAGCAAAATAGCACTATTTGGCTGTACCTTGGGGGCACCATGCATTAGTCAGCCTAGTGAGAGCTGGTATTAGATGTTTGGGACAGCACTTTCTTGTAGTTCCCTTTTCAGAGTCTTCCTGGCTTTTCGAAAAGTAACTTAACTTCGATCTACATGATAAATTATAATAATTCTCAGACTGATTATTGATATTTTTAGTTAGCCCAAGTTTGCCACAATAAAATAACATGTTATAATCTCAAACTTGTGGAGGATTTGCTAAGGTAAAAATGGAAGAGTAGAACTTTTTTGGCTCCCAAAGCAGTGTCTCATCATAACTTTATTGATCCAACAAAAACCGAAATATCCCTCAATAAATATCTATGAAAAAAATTCAAAAATCCCTTGCACAGGTTTCCACACGTTTCGACATCTCAAAAATGATGCAAAGCCTGCAGAGCTAGTTCGAGAATACGCCGTCTACCCACATAATGCTTATGTCTTCAAACTCCTATTATGTTAATTATGTTTATGATTTATGTTTGGGGTGAAATTGACAAAAAAAGAAAAGTTTTGACACTTTGTCAGTTTGACACTTTCAAATCTTCTCAAATCTGTGAGAAACATCTCATTTTAGAGCTTGAAGTAAAGAAAGTGAAAGTTTGGCATCTGTATGGGAAAGTTCCACCAGAATCATTCACAAAGAAATGCTTGTATATTTTATACAGTTACAGAGGATCAAACAAAGCCCATACAACACATGCAAAGTTGGTACGGGACTTCTTGAAAACATACTATTATGTTTCTTGCATGTTTACTATTTAATCCCACCAAAGTTTTTAAGAGATGTCAAACAGTGAATGGGGCTATTCCAGAAACCATGCCTTTACAGAAAACAATCAAATGAAACCATACAGACTGCAATCAAAACACAGAACACTGAGTTGCATCCAAAAGACCTTCTTGTTCTCGTTGACAGAAGGAAATTAACCTAATGACCAAAGATTTCACAACAAACATTGCATGTAATGTCTCTATTGCCATACAAAACAAGCAAGATAACAATCACAATTATAGTGTGGGAACAGACAGCTGCAACTGGAGTCTTGTGAAGATACAGTTAACAGTTCCTCAATTATGCAAAAAGATTAAATTGTTTCTGCGTTTACCGACCCTCTGTAACACCAGCCAGACAGATGATTGAGATTTGGTTCCTAGAATACCAGAGAAGTCATCATGAGGCATTTTATACCGATTTACCATGTTAGTGGCCAAGTTGTGTTTAATGGGGGTGAAACTTGACTGTTATCGACTGTTTCGGCAGTACAAACACAAAACTGAAAAAACTATATTAGGGACACAACTACAAAATCAAAATGGGGACTTTGTACAATGGATATATTTTCCACAATTTAAAAAGTTTCATATCTCACCGCGGCATTAATTTCTACAGTATACATGGAAATAAATGGTCCATATACTGCTTTTTCAGAAAAGCTAAAATATATTCAGAGATTAAAAAAATGTATTTATTTATTTTGCTTTCAAGCCCTTTCCTTGGAGAAAATGTGCGTGCCCTTTGGAAATGCCTCTGGTCTTGTTTTCCTCTGGTCTTCAGGAAAACAGAAAGGGGGGAGGTTGGGTAACGTTCAGGTATCGTGTTGTGCCTGTTGTTGAAAGAACATTTTGTGAATGGACCCCATGTGGGGATGGGGGGGAGGGCATTATCTCCCTATCAGATCTAAGTTCGGGGACCTGAGTGCTCAAAATGACACGATACATATACGCCCTGACCAGCACTGGGGAATTACAAACATTATTCACATCAACTGCAATCTGAGAACATACACACCTGGTCAGGGTCACATGGTTTGACTGATTCTATTGTCTGTGTGGGAGTCGGGAGCATAGTGATGTTGCTTAAGACACCAAACTGTGACAGACCTCTGCAACCTTGGGCCTGGTCTTTGGACTTCCAAAAGGAACAGTTCAGGCAAGAGGTCATGCCAGTGGGTGGGGTGGGAGTGAGTGAGTGTGTGTGTGTGTGTGTGTGTGTGTGTGTGTGTGTGTGTGTGTGAGAGAGAGAACAGAGAGAGAGAAAGAGAACAGACAGATGTGTGAGAGAGAGAGAGAGAGAGAGGGAGATAGGGAGAGAGAGTGTACAGACAGAGAGAGGGGGGAGAGGAAGAAAGAGGCAGGCTAAGAGAGAGAGAGAGAGAGAGAGAGAGAGAGGTGAAACAATGGAGCCAGAAAAAACAACAAGCTCCTGTTCATACTTCAGCTGCGGACTTCCCAACCAAAACAATAAATTCCTTCCCTCTTTTCCTTTTCCCCACAATATGCCCTCTGTTGCCAAAAACAGCATTAATTAAAAAAATGTCAACAGACTCAGCATAATCGAAAGGCTTGACAGAAAGATAGGCGTGAAATGTCTAAAAAAGTTTCTCGAAATTAAGGAGCCATCACAAAAAAACAAAACAAAAAAACATTGTGATATTCTGTCTGGGCTTCTGTTTATAGCGGCTGTCTAATAGGGTTAGCATCTGCATAAACACACCGCACACTTTCAGCCTGTGGGCTCGCTACTGTCTTCCTCAAAGATGAAAACAATGCTAAGCTGGGGAAGCATGGAGAGCACATAAACACAGGGATCTAATGAGATGTCAGCACTGCTTCTATTAAAAACAAACCAAGACATTACCTGTGACAGAGAATAATCCATAGTTGCTGTTACTGTACGTGCTGGTCTGGTTTCAACTACATTACATTACATTACATTAATGGCATTTGGCAGACGCTTTTATCCAGAGCGACGTATAGCTGATTAGATTAAGCAGGAGGCCCAATGGCTGTGCGGATCTTATTGTGGCTACATCGGGGATTGAAACAATGACCTAGCGGGTCCCAGTCATGTACCTTAACCATTACGCTACAGGCTGCCCTATGTATGTATACATATTACTAAGGGCAGTAAGTTTGGAACTGCCCTTGCTCTATAAACGTTCATGCACAACGTGCTACCTGAACATAGAGCATAAAGCCCAACTTTTAACCTCATTTTAAACCCACAATTTAACCTCCCAAGATGGTGGATTAGAAGTGCTAGTTCATGAAATCACCCCAGTTTCCCTTGCGAGCAATGTAAATGAGAGAGTTGGTGTCACAAAAGAATGATGTCGCTCCAGTGGCAGTGTGCCACCGATGAGTCCGGCCTTGTCATACATAGCAGGGTGACAGTACTGTGACACCATAGTGACATCACTGGTGACAGCGGCCCATGACCTCACGGCGGGTCATTAGCAGCAGTAGCACGGCGCTAAAACAAACAGCGAACCTCAGAAAGGGCCCACAGGCCGGGCATTGACAGGCTGCGGTGCGGTGGCCACATTGTTGGCTCCGTGGGAGGGAATGCGATCGAGCAGTGGGAAGGACAGTGCCCGCTTTGTCCCTCTCTGCAGTGCCCTGGGCACACTGCTGAGAGGGCATTGCTGCCTGCTGCCTGCCTGACTGGAGCTGAGAGAGGAATGGGAGATGGGCCACTGCCCTGCAGGGTCACGCTACACACACATGTGCACAGACACACACGCAGGCGCACAAACTCGCACACCCAGGGACACACACACACCCTTTTCTTGCGTGAAACGCTAATGATAGGCGGTATCCTTCCCTCCTTGCTTGTAATGGTCATTTTAACCTTAAGCACAAAAGGCACGTGGTAGCTGCTGAAATAACAATGGAAAGATATGGATTTTCTGCATGACTGAGACTTCATGGTTTCACTGTGGCGTAGTTCAAAAGACTGTGTGTGTGTGTGTGTGTGTGTGTGTGTGTGTGTGTATGAGAGAGACACAGAGATAGAAGGGAGAGAGAAAAATGAAGGCACCAAGCAGACTTGGTTCTGCTTTTAGAATGTGAGCCGCGACACCAGGGAAAGCTCTACCCTAGAGTGGACGTGAAAAACTCTAAGTCAATCACAGTCTGAGCCTGGCCACAAAGACTGAGGCTGCGAGAGGCGATAACCACAGGACCCCGCCGACCAGGCTTCACAGGAAAGTATCCCCTCTCACCAAAGGAAGGGGAATGGGGAGGGTCTACGTTTATGAGGATGTCAACGATAAGTTCTGGCCGTGGACGTCTCGCCCATGTAATCACTGATGCCTGCTGGAGGGCAGAGAGAGCGGGGCCGGTGCGAAAACAAGGTCACGTGACTAGACCTGATTCGCTGACCTGACAAGAGTGGAGTTATGTGGTCATAAATGGGATAATTACAAAGGACCAATTCCCAGCCCTGTGTCACAGCAGGTGTGGAGTTGTAGCTTGGAGCCTCTCGCCCCATTATTTTACCACAGCTGAACATGGATCTGTGATAACTGTAACCCTCCTGACAGTCAGTAAGATTTAAGTCTTGAGACATCAGTTGACTTGTGGCAAAAGCTATGAATTTAATAGATTTCACGTGCATGACTGCCGACCAGACTTGGGTCAAATGTGTAATTGTTTAGCATATTTTTTGTGCTCGATTGATCTTTCCTGGCTCAATTGAGACAACCAAGAGGACCAGAAGGTGGGGTTTGATTACATTAAGCAGTAAAGCAGGCCATCATTAGGCTGAAAAATAAATCTATCAGAGACATGGCTCAAAATGTCAACTATTTGGTACATTGTTAAGAAGCAAGAATGCAATGGTGAGTTCAGCAATGGAAAATGACCTGGCAGACCACGGAATACCAGTGGATGACAAAAGAATCCTTTGAATGGTGCAGAAAAATCCCTTTGTAACTGTTCAACAGATCAAGAACATTCTCCAGGATGTAGGTGTAGATGTGATGTGTCAAACACAACCATCAAGAGAAGACTATGCCAGCATAATCTGAGAGGGTTCACCACAAGATGCAAACCCCTGGCAAGCCTCAAGAATAGAATACAGTTATGGAGTTATGGAAAAAAGTGTGATGAACAGATGAGATGGAGATCAACCTGTACCAGAGTGATGGAAAGCTAAGTGTAGGGAAAAGCTCATGATCCAAAGCATACCACCTCATCGGTCAAACATGGTATTATGGCTTGGGCATGTAGGGCTACCACAGGAACTGGCTCACTTGTGTTCCATGATGGTGTCATTGCTGACAGCAGCAGCAGGATGAATGGCAAAATATGCAGAAACATCTTGTCTGCTCAGATCCAAGCAAATGCATAAAGACTGACTGGACAACACTTCACCACGTAGCAGGACAGTGATCCGAAACATACAGCCAAAGCAACCAAGTTTTTTGGGGCCAAAAGGTGAAATGTTCTTGACTGACCAAGTAAACCACCTGACCTCAATCCAATTGAGCATGCATTTCACTTGCTGAAGACCAGACAGATGCCCCCGAAACAAGCACGAGCTGAAGAGAGCTACAGTAGAGGCCTGGCACAGCATCATCAGGGAAGATACCCCGCATCTGGTGTTGTCTCAGTTGTATACTTCAGGCAGTCACTGACCACAAAGGACTATTGATAGGATGACTTTATATCAGTATGTGTTAATCTGTCCAATTTAGTTTTGGGGACTAAATATAAAAAGGGCTGTAATTCCTCCACAGTTCACAAAATAGGATTTAAAAAACACAGAAATTAAAGATGAAGGTCTGCACTTTCACCACATAGCGATTATTTTATTTCAACTGTTTGTTTGCTGGAGTATAGACCAAAACATGTGTCAATGTCCAAATACTTACAGACTACACTGAACATACTGGACCCAGGTCCACGACCTACAAAAGAGGGCGTGGGTCCTTTGTGTCTTTTGAAAACATTATGTAGAGCTATCACAACTCAGGAGGGTCATACAGTAAAGTGTTTTTTTGAACATGGGTGTGTAATCAAATTTTTTTCCCTTACAGGCCCAAGGAGGTACCGTTGTCCGGAGGGGCCAGATAAGACGAGAGTGCTTGCCCAGCCAAACCAAACTTCCTACAAAAACAGCTTAATTGTGGCCTGTTGTTCTGCGCAACTCCACCCGGTTTGCCCCGTTCTCTCGATTACCCCCTACCCAGTCAAAAAAGGCACTCTACAGCCCCGACCGCTCGCTCTCCTCTCTTCTCGGGTTATCATAATTCTGTCATCCAGCTATTTTTCTTCCATTTTTGCCAACATTGTTTTTATTTCTCTTCACTTTTGTCAAACTCAAGATGTTTTAATTTTTGATCATTTACATTTTTTAATTCATTTTTTTGATGAATGCAGTTCTTCAGCAATGTCAAAAGGGCACTACGGTAACTAATTAAAAGTTATATTGGTTGCTTGATTGACTTGTGTGTATTCATTCGACACCCACACCCTCACTAGTACTACTAGTACTAGTTTTTTATAACACTGCAGACATACCACACTACAGAACTCTGGACTATTCTCTCTTGGAATCAAAAGGGTATTAACAGGTATTAATTGAATGCATCAAAATGCACTTAATTTCACAGTGTGCCTCTTTGACAACACAATCCTAAAGTCCCACACACCTGCGCCATCGCTGACCTCTCCGTCCTATTCACACCCTGTCGAGGCAGACCAGCAGTGAACCGCAGACGAAAACAGAGACCTCTGCCCTGGGTTATTTCCTGGTGCTCTGAATGGGCGGAACAGCACAGGGAACAGCACAACTGCTCCCCTGGGAGGCAGGGTCAGAAGAGCAGGGACATAAGCAGCCTTCCAGAAAACACAAGGTGAAGCCGTTAGCACCGGCATGCCCAAACACTGGGGACTGCGCTAGCACAAAATACCCTCATGGTGCTGGGCCATTGGGGAAGTGGAAAATTGTGTAACCAATTATATAAGACATGGAGAATGTATATAATTAATC